>NC_133618.1:365842367-366142367 GCF_048593235.1 Sminthopsis crassicaudata
CTTACCTATAAATGAGGGGACTGAAGTAGATTACCTCTATGGCCTCCCCCAGTTCTATGGCCTATATTTGAATATGTACATATGTCTACATAATAAGAAAATAATTTGTATTTATATAGTGCCTTAACACAGCAAAATGCTTTTCATATAATAGCTCATTTAATCCTTATAACAGTCTCATGTAGTAAGTACCTCAGAAATTGCAAATTGTAAATCTAAGAATCTAAGACATCTCTAAATCATGCTACCTCCTATACACCTTTAGTCTCAAACAGAAGGACTAGACTGAGAAGACTGTGATTTTTTTTTAAACAAATTTTTTATCAATTTTTTTACATCATCATAACCATCCCTAGTTTCCCTCCTTCTTCCCTGGTCCCAGAGAACCATGTCATATAACAAACAACATTTTAAAAATAGAAAAAATGAGCATTATTGATTAATACATTGAAGAAACCTGTAAATAATGTGCGGTATCAACATTTCTGGACTTCACATTATAAAACTGTGCCTGTCTTTTGACCTACCAATAGCATTATTAGGTATATCTCAAAGAAATCAGAGAAAAAGGAAGATTTCTAGGTACAAAATGTTTGTAGCAGTTTGGCAAAGAATTATCAATTAGGGAATGGCTGAATGATTTGTGGCATATAATTGTGATAAAATATTTACTATTGTTCTATAAGGAATGACATGGTTTTAAAAAAATACTGGGGAAGACCTACATGAACTGATGAAAATGGAGTAGAACCAGGCAAACATTGTTGTAAGTCAAAGCAGTGTTGTAAAGAAAATCAACTGTGAAAGAATTAGCTACTCTGATCAAAATAATGATCCAAGATTCCAATAATGAAACATGCTATATATTTCCAGAGAGGGAACTAATGACTATGATTGAAGTATAGTTTTTTTTTTAAGTTTTCTTTATTTTTCTTGGAGTTTTTTGTCTGTATTTTCATTTGAAATGTGTCTAACAAGAAAATATGATTTTTAGGACTTCATATCTATAATTACTATCAAATTGCTTGTCTTCTTAAGGTAGAGGGAGAGAGATAAGAGGGAAGGAAAGAATTTGGAACTCAAAATTTTAAAAATGAATGCTAATTTTTTTTTTACATGTAATTGGGAAATTTTAACAAATTAAATAAAACTTATTTAAAAAATAAAATAAACACTAGGGGAATTCTTGCCTTTACAAATGCATGGAGGTGGGAATGTTTTCTTATATTTCTTTCTTTTTTTTTTTTTTTCAAGTTTGTCCTTTTGAATTTGAAAACATTCAGTTTTTTGTGGCTAGTCTTTCTATGTACATTATTATAGTCATTATATAAATGATTTGCATGCATTCATATAGATTTTTCTTCTTCACATTCATCACTTTATAACATAGCAAATATTGCATTACATTCATGTATCACAATTTATTGAGCCACTTCCCAGTTGATGGATATCTATTTTGTTTCAATTCTTTGCTATCACAAAAAAAAAAAAAATGCTGCTCTAAACATTTGGGTATAAATGGAGATTTTCTTATCAATGAGCTCCTTGGGGTATGTAAGCCTAAAAGTGGAATATCTGGGTCTAAAGAAAGGGCATTGTAGTAATTTCATTTTTTAATTCCAATTTGCTTTTCAAAGTATTTATACTATTTCACAACTCCACCAATAATGTGCTAGCATGGCTACATTTCTAAACCTCTTCTATTTTGACTATTTCTATCTTTTGTCACCTTTGCTAATTTGCAGGGTGAGAGATGAAACTGAGGGTTGTTTTGATTTGATTTTCTATTATTATTAGTGATTTAGAAAATAAATTTCCCCTAATGACTTCTTTGATCCATTCTATACTTTGAAATTTCTCTAAACTCTCTGGTATCTTGTTCATACTTGACAAACAATATAGTTTAATGGAATGAACATAAACTCTGAAATCAAAAGACTTGAGTTCTAATCCTTATTTCTGGAATGACTTCCAGTAAATCGCTTTTACTTATTGAATCTCAGTTTTTTCATCAGTAAGAAGGAATAAGCATTATTGATCTCCTTTTATTGATATGTTTTAGGTAGCACTGGACCTAATATCAGGGAGACCTGGGTTCAGATCTGGTTTCAGATTCTTAGAAATTGTGAGATCTTGAGGAGACCTTGGTTTGCCTCAGTTTCCTTCTCTGTAAAATAGAGGTAATAATAGCACTTACTTTCCAAGGTCTCTATGAAGATCAAGTAAATTGACATATATAAAGCACCCTGCAAATTTTAAAGCACAACATAAATACTAGCTATATATGTTTTCACACATATGCATACATACATACATATATAATTATATATTTACAAATGCCTATACAATTTGGTTCTCACAACAGCGCAGTGAGTTGGGTGATAACTCTTTTTATGGTAGTTGGGGGGGGGGGGAATCACATGGGAAGTGATTGTAGAACTGGGGTTTTTGTTATTATTCCACCTTTGTGCATTTCTTTAGTCACTCTTCTTTCTTCTTTAGCCATAGGAGGATCTGCGCCCAAAGTTCTACCATGCTGTGGACTGGTTCATTCTGGGAGAGGGGCTGTGATTCTGTTGACTGTGTGCCTGCTTCCATTTCTCAAGCAGCCTTCACCTTGGGTCATGAGACCTCGCAGTGTTTCCAACAATATCTTTAAGGTATCTGAAATAAACCTAGTGTCAGTGAGTGGGGAGGAGCAAGAAGGAGGGATGGGGGTGGGGTGGGCAAAGGAACAGAATCAGAATTTGCTGCATCAGCTAAAGCTTGCAGGAGAAAGATAAGGGAAGCACAAAAAGCCAAGTAAATTATGGCTAACAAATACATCAGAGGAACAGAGATACCACAGAGACGGGAGGCCTCCTAATATGAGGAAGGGGGCAGAATTAATGATAACTCCAGAATGGTGAGGACGGGAGCTCATTTTTAAGGCTGTCTTTCACCAACTGAACAGAGGGAATTGATTTAGACTACTAGAGGAGGTAGAATACTGCTGAGGAACTGAGCAAGGAATAGGGAAGCTGGATGTATAGAACTTCAGAGTTGGAAGCAGCCTTAGAGGTCATTCTATTCCAAATCATTTCTGAAAAGCAAGCTTCTTTGCAACATTGTTCATTTGAGGTTGTCCAATCATGGGGATTGCTAACTCCCAAAGCATCTTGGTCTGCTTTTGGACCACACTGCTTTTTAAGAAATGACTCCCTAGGAATATAGGATTTAAATGATCTTAGTCTAAATCCTTCATTTTACAGATGAGTAAACTGAGGTCCAGAGAGTTTAAGTAATTTTGTAGAAGTCACATAGGTAGGAAACAGCAGAATTCAGATTCAAATCCAGATCCTCTGACCCAAATCTAGATCGTTTTATGGCCTCCTGAATTGTCCCTTCTTCAAGATACTCTCATTTTTATGAAATGATATTTATGTAACACCATGTCTATTCTGTCTATGAACTTCATTACCCTAATCACCTGCAATTTTCTTCCTAAAATGTGTGGTCTAGACCAGAGCATCGTACTTGAGTCAGTATTCACTGTTGAAGATCTGATTTCAGCCATCACACAGTCATGCTTTTAGCTTCATGTTCATCCACCTGTGGGGTACATAATAAAGTCCTAATGGATTGGACTGAATCATGCCTCAGTTTCTATTCTGTTACTGAAGTTTCTCCTTTTCTTTAAAGTGTCACATAATCTGAAATGGTCTCAACCTAGAGAGATATTAAAGAGATACAATCACCATCTTCAAATATGTGATGAGACACTATGAACAAAGAGATTAGATTTGTTCTGCTCAGCCACAGATGGAAGAACCAGAAGGTAGAAGCCTCCTAATTGATTTCTTTGCCTCCATCCCCTTCCTTTGTCAATGAATCCACCCTATAACTGCCAAACCAGGGGTTCTCAAACTACGGCCCTTGGGCCAGATGCGGCTTGCTGAGGACGTTTATGGGGCTTCCCGGGTTATGGCAAATGGGCTGAGAGGCAGAGACAGAGTGTGAGTTTTTGTTTTTACTATAGTCTGGCCTTCCAACAGTCTGAGGGATAGTGAAGTGGCCCCCTATTTTAAAAGTTTGAGGACCACTGGCTGACAGTCTCATTCCTATGTTTAAGAAACTTCAATGGCTCCCTATTTTTTCTAGGAAAGCTCCTCTGTTTGATATTTAAAACTTTTCATAGACTGACTCCTAGAGCTCACTCCTCAAGTGCTCACACAATATTTACAAGTTGTGGACAAATCATTTAAATTTTATCTGTTTCAGTTTCTTCAACTATGAAGTGGGGATAATGATAGCATCTACTTCCCAGGGTTATAAATGAGAAATTATATTTATGGTGCTTTGTGAATATTGAAGTGACAGATGAATGCTAGCTAGTTACTATTATACTTTTTATATCAAGATTTTCCTCATTGGGATTTTTTGATGTATTGTGAGTTGGCATAAGAAATTAAATGAGAATTTTGGGGAGTTTTGCAGAAGTTGCATATGATATAAAGCCTATAACAAAATACTTAATCCAAATTTTAAAATAAGGTACTATAAATGCTCCATAAAGGAAAAAGGAAAAAAATAGATTCTTTTTTATATGAAAGGAGGGTCAAAAATTTTACATGGATTTTCTAGGTCATGTGGCACCCACTTATTCCTAGCCTCCTGAACTGTGAGTTGTTATCACCCAATTCACAGGACTGTTGTGAGAACCAAATTATATATGCATTTGTAAATATATAATTATATATATATATATGCATGTATGAATGTGTGTGAATACATATATAGCTAGTATTTATATTGCACTTAAAAATTTTCAGGATACTTTATATATGTTAACTTACTTGATCTTCACAGCGACCTTGGAAGGTAAATACTATTATTATCTCTATTTTACAGAGAAGGAAACTGCACCCCACTAAACTCCTACCTTTCTATATGTAAGTGATAACTGTATTCCTGACTCCTGATCTTGCACCCTAATCACTATTCCACCCTTTAAGATCCATGAATTAATGAAAAGCAAAATGAGCAGAACCAATAAAACAGTAAGTACAATGAAAACAATAATACAAAATAGAAAGGGAAAAAAAAGATTAAATGAAGGGAAGAGTGCAGAAAACATATCTGACTCCCCAGCAAGAGATTGGTATAATGGGAAGTGACTTTGCATATACTATCAGACTCTGTTGATATTATTGGCTGATTTTATTTTTTTCCTCATTTTTTTCCTTCTTCTAATAAGGAATGGTCCTTTAGACAGGGGAGAAAAGAAGAATATATGAAAACTTGTGATAGCAATAAAATATTTTTTTAAAAAAAGATTTCTTTAAAAAGAAATCCCTCCAATCTTGGTCAGACTGTAGATGAAGGAGCATTGTGTTTAACTCCAGGGGAAGGATAAGCTGAAGTATCTTCATGGGACATGAAGATACTATCTCCATAGGACCCTTATGAGGGCCCTAGAGACAATGTCATACACAGATGGCTTGAAGTAACCAAGGATGTTTAACTTGGAGAAGAGAAAATCAAGGGGGGTACATCATAACTATTTTCAACTATCTGAAAGGCTGCTATGCAGAAATATTGGAATTGTTCTACTTGGCACCATAGGGCAGATCTATGGGCAGTGGGGACAAGTTGTAACTTTAATCCTATATAAGATAAAATCCCTTAATAATCAGAGTTGCCTGGAAGTGCGATGGACTGCCATGGGTTGTAGTGAATTTCCTATCACCGAATATCATCAAACTTAGACTGGATGATCACTTATCAGGAATTTTACAGGATTCTCTGTTAGACTGCTTTGCTGCTGAGATGCTTTTTAGTGCCAAGCTTCTGTGAAAATCTATTGCTTTTCTTCTTTCAAAGGTAGAAGATTAGGTGTTCAAGGGAAAGAGTACATTGATGACACATGTGGGTCATTCAGGTCCTGGTGTGGAGGCTGAAAGAAGAGGGTGAGCTTAGGCCAGGTGAGCCCTGGGTCCTGGGTGAAATACCAGAAATCAGTGCTTTCTCTGAACTTTTTTCTGCAGGCACACTTAGCCATATGTACTTGTAAAATATTGGAGGAAGAATTCATTCTTCATTGCAGTTGCAATGATCAAGATAGAAATTAAAGAGAAAGAAAATTAGATTCTTGTTTTAAAGTGGGGAGGTTTAATAACCTTGGAGAGGGTCATATATGATTCACCTTGTAATCTTATACATTTTGAATTATGCAATCAAACCATAATTCTAAGAAGGGATCCATAGGTTTTAACAAAGGGGTCAAAGGGATTAGGACATAAAAATGATTAAAAAGTATTGTTCTAGAGGATGCATAATAATTAGACAAAATCAGTGGGGAGCAGGAGATCTGTGCCAAGAATTATGGTGTTGACCTTCTGGTGGACAGAAGTGTTATTAAGGTGGAGTATTTCAGGAAAAAGGAGAATGGTGACTATTGTTGATGGATGCAAGGTTTAAAGAAATCCTGTTCCATTTGGGCAAAATTAGTTTATCAATGAAGAGAGGAACTGAATCAGAGAAGAGGTATAATGAATAGAGCATTGGACTGAGAGTCTGAAAAGCCTCTAGTCTAATCCGCCACAGATAATGTGCTTCAGGATGAATCATTTTTAATTTTAATGCCTTCCCTCTGATATTATTTCCAATTTTTCTTTTTTCTTTTTCTTTAAACATAGTTATTTGTACATTGCTTCTTCAATTAAATTGAAGACTTCTTGAGAGTAGAGGACCTTTCTTTTATATCCTTAGTCTGCAGGACTTGGGATAGCTAGATAGCACTATAGTGCAGAGAGTGCTGGTCCTGGAATCAGGAAGACTCATCTCCCTGAGTTCAAATCCATCCTCAGATATTTACTAGTCTAACCCTGTTTGCCTCAGTTTTTAACTCTGTAAAATGAACTGGAGAAGGAAATGCCAAAACACTTCTGTATCTTTGCTAAGAAAATGCCAAATGGGATCATGGAAAGTAGTTCTGGATAGTTATCCATGGGAGGCATATCTTTGTGCTCCACCACTATGCTGTCCCATTGGGAAGGTAGCTTGTGAAGGGGTCCTTGTAATTGACACCTCTGTTTCCTTTCATAATCAAGGTATCTGGGTTTCTAAAACACTGTGACCTCAGACATAGAGTAGGGAACATTTTTAGGTAAGGTTAGTCTATCATAACACAGAAATTCGAACAATTCAAGTTTTTGATGAGATGATTGGTCTGATATTTCATCCTGTCTGTCTAAATGAATGTTTCAGGGCTTCAGATATACTGTTTGAGAACTTATTCGTATCTAGAAGTGTATGTGCTAATATAACATTCTAGAAGAAGATATTATTGAATGTAGGATTTTTACATCCTTTGTTCTCCCTTCTTTTCCCAATGGAAATCCACCTGGTTAACTGGGAAAAGGCAATGTAACTCATATCCACTTCAAAAATCCATCCCAGATTGCACAAAGATACATTTTTTATGATCTTTGATGACTAGGAAGTTTTATCAAGAATATATTTAGAAGGGACAATTAAGTGGAGCAGTGGCTAGAGCATCAGCCTTGAAGTCAGGAGGACCTGAGTTCAATCTGATCTCAGACACTTAACACTTCCTAGCTGTGTGACCCTGAGCAAGTCACTTAACCCCAATTGCCTCAGAAAAAAAAAGAATATATTTAGAAGAATTGTACATATTTGATCTGTGTTTGGATTGCTTGCTGACTAGGGGAAGGGAGTGAGGGGAAAAGAGGGAGAAGAATTTGGAACACAAGATGTTGCAAGGGTTAATGCTAAAAATTATATTTGCATGTATTTTGAAAATAAAAAAAAGCTTTTATTAAAAAATTTCTTCAAAGAGACAGGAGACAGTCAAGTCATAGGGTTGCTCTGTTGCCTTTCAGGAAAAAAATAGTTCCTCTTGTATGGAAGGACCATGATCTGACAACAGGGTAGCTGTGAGAAGTAGGGATGACATAGATGGGTGGCAATAGCACTGGATCATGAGTTAGTGCAATAGCACTGGATTCATGGATCTTTGAATCCAAGCTGTTTTTTTTTCACTGTGTAGCCTAGGACAAGTTCATCTTTCCTCTCTAAGTCTTCAATTCATCTGAAAAAGAAGAAGCTTGGACTTTGGTATCACTAACTTCCCTTCTAGCTCTGGAAGTCAATAAGCTCCTTCTATGAACTGTCTGCAAAGGAGATAAACAGGAGGTTTCCTAATGTCTACAGTTTATCAATTTCCAGAAAAACTCCAGTCTTAGAAACCTTTTTATGGCCCTAATCAGCATGGAAATAATGGGTCATGTCAACAGTGTCCTTAACTGCTCTTCTAATATACAGGCTACTGAGCGAGTTCAGACTTGCATAAATCACTCAGCTCCTTATTCCATACACCCTCTCTGCATAACTAAGAGACTTGTACCAAATGGCAAAGAATAAAAGGGTTAATGAATTGCTGAAAAATCTAATCTGCATGCAAAAAAAGCCTCTTCATCACTAATGCTGTGACAAGTGCAAGAAGGCTTGTGAAAACCAATCAATATTTTAAAGAGATATTTTCTCTTGATCATGGGGGGGAGGGGGATGAAAGTCCAACGTGGTCTAGGCTGCTTTGCAGGCCCAGGACTACATACAACAAAGTAGAGGACTGGGAATTACAGAAGACCTCTGTAGATAGCCCATCTATATGGACAGAAGCCCAGAAAGACAATGCTTCCTTATTTATTTGGTTAGATTTCTATTCTATTCTATTCTATTCTATTCTATTCTATTCTATTCTATTCTATTCTATTCTATTCTATTCTATTCTATTCTCTCTTCAGAAAACATTTATAAAGGCTTTTATTCTCTAAAAGACCTAATGCTTCTTCTCTTCCTTGAATTAGGCTGTTTTCTAGGGTCAGAATCCTTCACTTCCATATTCATGAACCCTGAAATTCATCTATCAGATTACAATCTTTTGTCATTCCTTCTTTCCCTATATCTTATATCTCTAATCCTGTTCTTAATCTTTATCATGATCTCTGATACCTCCATCCTTGGTCATCATTCTCTCCTACTCTAGTCATATTCTCCTTCCTTCCCCATCTTGACACCCCTAGTGAACCAATTCAACTCTGCTATCCTTTTCTCTTGAATTTTTTGTTCCCCTATCCTGTTGTTGATCTTTCTCTGGCAATCCTCAATTCTAAAATAATACCAGGGTTACTATGTTTCTATGCTGTTACTATGTTTTACCTGCTGCTGAATAGAATTGGAGAAAATGACAGTAGTTAACATTTATATAATTCTTGCTATATTCCAGGCAATGTACTAAGTACTTTATTTACAATTATTATCTCGTTTGATTCTTGTAACAATCCTGAGAGGTTGGTGCTATTAATCATCTCCATTTTATAGAAGGAGAAATTGAAGCAAATCAAGGATTACATAGCTATTAAGTGTCTGAAGCAAAATTTGAATTCAAATCTTCTTGACTCTGGACCTGGTACTCTATCCATTGTACCACCTAGCTGCACCATGAAACCATGCTGATGGACTTGACTAAAAATGTATGAATGAAAAATACATGGTCTCAAATGTATTCTTCCTGTAACAAAGCAATCCTTTTACACCTCCCTAATGAATTTATTATTCTTCTCACTATAGCAGCTTTTCTAAACATTTTCATTCTTTCTCAAAATTCTTATTTCTCCCCTTCCTCTTACCCTCTCAGCTAAGAACCTTACCTCATATTTCACTGGGAAAGAAAATTGAAGCCTTTCTCTAAGAGCTCCATCTTTTCCTCTTTTCATCTTCCATCACTCAGATATCTTCTCTCACTACCTTGTGATTTATCACAAGAAAAGGCAGCCCTTCTTTTTAAGGCAAACCCTCCTACATGCACAAGTGATTCTATGCCATCCCATCTTTGCCTACTCCTCACTCTCCCATCTTCCCCACTCTCTTACTAATTTTCACTTTCCCCCCTTCTACTGGATATAAACATGATTATGCCTTCCCTATTGGTAAACAACCTTCCCTCTATCTGTCCATTCCTATTTTCTACAAATCTTTATCTCTTTGTGTGTATATTTAAATTTTTTATATCTATCATTTTTCTTTTTAATTTTCTATGATTTTGCATAAATAAATTAGAGGAACATAGGATAGTTTACCTCTCAGACTTTATCTATGACCAAAGGAGAACTAGAAACCATTATTGATCACAAAATAGAAAATTTTGATTACATCAAATTAAAAAGCTTTTGTACAAACAAAACTAATTCAAACAAGATTAGAAGTGAAGTAACAAACTGGGAAAATATTTTTACAGTTAAAGGTTCTGATAAAGGACTCATTTCCAAAATATATAGAGAACTGACTGTAATTTATAAGAAATGAAGCCATTCTCCAATTGATAAATGGTCAAAGGATATGAACAGACAATTTTCAGATGATGAAATTAAAACTATTTCCGCTCATATGAAAGAGTGTTCCAAATCACTATTGATCAGAAAAATGCAAATTAAGACACACCTGTCAGATTGTCTAGGATGACAGGAAAAAATAATGATGAATGTTGGACGGGATGTGGGGAAACTGGGACACTGATGCATTGTTGGTGGAGTTGTGAAAGAATCCAACCATTCTGGAGAGCAATTTGGAACTATGCCCAAAAAGTTATTAAACAGTACATACCCTGTGATCCAGTAGTAACTGGGCTTATATCCCAAAGAAATACTAAAGAAGGGAAAAGGGAGACGATTAATAGCACCAACCTCTCAGAATTGTTACAAGAATCAAACGAGGTAATAATTGTAAATAAAATACTTAGTACATTGCCTGGAATATAGCAAGAATTATATAAAGAATATGCGCCAAAATGTTTGTTGTAGCCTTTTTTGTAGTGGCTAGAAACTGAAAAATGAATGGATGTCCATCAATTGGAGAATGGTTGGGTAAATTATAGTATATGAATGTTATGGAATATTATTGTTCTGTAAGAAATGACCAGCAGGATGATTTCAGAGAGACCTGGAGAGACTTATATCAACTGATGCTGAGTGAAATGAGCAGAACCAGGAGATCATTATACACTTCAACAACAATACTGTATGAGGATGTATTCTGATGGAAATAGATATCTTCGACAAAGAGAAGATCTAATTCAGTTCCAATTGATCAATGATGGACAGAATCAGCTACACCCAGAGAAGGAACACTGGGAAATGAATGTAAACTATTTGCATTTTTGTTTTTCTTCCCAGGTTATTTTTACCTTCTGGATCCAATTCTTCCTGTGCAACAAGAAATTCGGTTCTACACACATATATTGTATCTAGGATATACTATAACATATTTAACATGTATGGGACTGCCTGCCATCTAGGGGAGGGGGTGGAGGGAAAGAGGGGAAAATTCAGAACAGAAGTGAGTGCAAGGGATAATGCTGTAAAAAAAATTACCCATGCATATGTACTGTCAAAAAATATTATAATTATAAAATTAATAAAAATAAATTTAAAAAATTTCTATGATCTGATTTCCATATGATTATTTAATTGAAACTACTCTTTACAAAGTTATCAATGATAATAAACAATCTTTTCTCAGTCCTTATCCTTCTTGACCTCTCCGCAGCCTTTGACATGCTTAATCATACTCTTCTTCACATACTCTTCCATTGTTTTTGTGATTTTTTTGTGTGTGATTTTATTCTCCTCCGACCTCTCTGATCACTGCTACTCTCTTTTCCTATGTTTTTTTTCTTCAGGTCACAGCTATTAACTGGAGGTGTCACACAAGATCTGTCTTGTCCTCCATTCTCATCTTGGTCTTATTTCTCTTGATGATCTGAGTTTCAATGGATTCAGTTATCATCTTGATGCCATTATTTTCTTTCTTTTTTTCTGAGTTTTGAAGATGTTTTATTTATAATGGAAATGACACAAAGATTACCTTCATTCTACACATAGAATATTTCTTTTGAAGCATTTTTATTTTATTTATTATTATTATTATGTTCCCAAATACATGTAAAGATGGTTTTCAACATTCATTTTTGTAAAGACATTGTGTTCCAAATTTTTCTCCCTCCTTCTCTCCCTTATCTCTCCCAGACTCAAGATAGCAAACACTCTGATGTAGGTTAAATATATGCAGTTTTTTAAACATCTTTCCATATTTGTCATTTTGTATAATCACAATCATACCAAAAGGGAACTACAATGAGAAAAAAAAAAGAAAACAAACAAAAAAGTGAAAATACTGTTCTGCGATCCACATTCAGTCTCCATGGTTCTCTTTGGATGCTATTGGCATTTTCCATCCTAATTCTATTGGAATTTAAGTTATTATTTTTCAAATTTGTTTATCCAATCTTAATATCTCTTTGCTGATCTCTAATCTTGTTTCTCCAACTGCCTATGGATATCTTAAACTATATACTCTATGAACATCTTAAATTCAAAATAGGCAAAACTGAACCCATTATCTTTCTTTTAAAACCCATCATACTTCCTAACATCCTTATTATTATTGAGAGTATCATCATCTTCCTGTTTGCCAAATGTTCTAACTTAGATTTCATCCTCAAATTCTCTCTCTCATTTCCTACTACCAATCTCTTCATGTTTGTATGTTTTCTCCTTTGATACTTCTACCAGGCTAGTAATTCCTGGATTACCCCAGTGATTCCCCACTGTAGTCCATCCTGCATTCAACTATTACATTGATGTTAAAGCACATATGTGTCCATGTCTGTTCCCCCATTCAATAAATTTCAGTGGTTCCTTATTGCTTAGTTTCTCAAAGCCTCAATTTTATCATCTTTAAAATGAAGTTGTACTGGAAAGTATCTAGTATAGCCCTAAATCTAAGATCTCTTGATCCTGTGATCTTCTTAGATCCAACCCAATCCAATACTGTCAAGATCTCTTGGGATTTTGACTCTTGCTCAATATTTTAGCTATCTCTTTAAGGATCATATATTTTGGCACAGCTAAGTGACACAGTAGAAAGTGACCAGCCATGGAAGTAGGAGGACTTGAGTTTAAATTCGGCCTCAACACTTCCTAGCTGTGTGACCCTGGGAAAGTCATTTGACCTTGATGGTCACATCATTTGCAAATTGATCAATAGACGATCTATATTTGGTAATAGAAGAAGTTTTGAGTCAACAGTGCAGAGACACAACTTAATTTATTTTTCCTCCTGATCTTAGTGGGCAGCTAAGTTGAGCAGTGAATAGAATGCCAGGCCTTGAGACAAAAAGACTCATTTTTCTGAATTCAAATCTGGCCTCAGACACTATCAGGGAGGCAAGTGCCTCCTTGATATCTCCTTTTTACCATTAAGGAAAAGGAGGTAAACAGACATTCAGTGACTTATCAAAGTGTCATTCATCTAATAAGTATCTAAGGTTGAATTTGAACTCAGGTCTTCCTGACTCCAGGTCTAGTGTTCTATACACCTCATCACCTAGCACAAGTATTCTAAGGTGATGTTATTAAGGTGGTAGGTTAAGAACAGTTTGTATAAAACAATGCCTTTAAAATTTTTGTGAAACATTCTCCCATAAGTACATTCAGAGTTCAGTGGTTTTGAGTTTAAGAGCACGAATGGAGAAAAGGGTAGCTTCTAGGTCTTGGTTGTTGGAAGTCCTTTTCTCCCAATCCTGGGGTGTGCAGGAAGATCCCTATAGGCAGGGCAAATCCATGTCCAACCTTTGGTTTTGATGCATGATAATCAGCTGATCCAGGATACCAGCTAGGATACCAATGGGAAAATGAGAAATAGAAAATCTTCCAGACTTTGAGGCAAGCTCACAAGGTTCTCTTCCAGTCACAGGTAGAGAAGGACACACAGGGAAGTCTAAGGACTCTCCTTCCTTTTCAGACAATTTCTCCTTAGGGATGTCCTAAAAAGCCACCCTTGCTCTATTTTTTAGAAATCATGATCTTCTTAACTCTCTCTGTCTCTCTTTCTCTCAGTCTCTCTCTGTCTCTCTCTCTCTGTCTCTGTCTCTCTCTCTGTCTCTCTCATTCTCTCTCTCATTCTGTCTCTCTCTTTGTCTCTGTCTGTCTCTCATACATATAAACATGCAAAACCACAGTATGCATACTTCTGTTTATCAGTTCTTCCTCCAGAGGTAGATAGTATCTTCCTTTATAGGTCTTTTATAATTTATTTGAATGTTTACAATACTTAAAATAGCTTAATTGTTCACAGTCATTATTTGAACAATATTGTTGTTCCTGTAGCCAAAGTTTTCTTGGTTCTGTTCATTTCACTCTTCATTATTTTATGCAAATCTTTCCATGTTTTTCTAAGATCACCCAGTTCATCATTTCTTAAAGTATAATAGTACTCTATCATAATCATATACTTCAATTTGTTTAGCTATTTCCCAATAGATTTCCCTCAGTTTGCCCTTCTTTGCCACCATAAATAGAGCTGCTATAAATATTTTAGAACATATGGATTCTTTTCTTTTTTCCTTGATCACCTTGGGAAACAATCCCAATAATGGTATTGCTGGATCAAAGAGTTTGGCAGTTTTATAACTCTTTGGGCATAATTCCAGATTGTTCTCCAAATGGTTGGATCAGTTCATCAACAGTATTCTATTTTTTCCCATTCCCATTCCCTCCAACCTTTATTGTTTCCCCCTTCCATTATTTTAGCTAATCTGATAGATTTGAAATGGTATCTCAAAGGTTTTTTAATTGCTTTTGTCCAATAATAATTTAGAGCATTTTTCATATAATTATAGATATAGATTTGATTTTTTTGTCCCCAAGCTGCCTGTTAATATCCTATTCACAGATTGCATGGGAAAGGTACAAAAGTACAAAGTTTTGCTAAAACATGCTATCTAGATGAAATAAGTTGTTAACAGATAATATACATGACAAATATATTAGAGATTATTTGAAATGATTTAAGGAAGGCTTCATGAAGGTTCTTTAAAAGATAGATAGCTATTCAATAGTAGGAAAAGGATTATTTTAAATATAGTGTTTTAAAACTTATGAAGCAATTAATATCATTTTTCTCATTTGAGCCTCACAATAACCCTTTGGGACAAGTACCAAAAGTATTTTTTACCATTACTTCATTTTACAGATGACAAAACTGAGGCTTAGGGAAATTAACTGAATGGTCTATATAGCTAATAAGCATCAATGGCAGAATGTCAGTCCAGGTCTTCCTGACTCCATATTCTACACTATCTCTACTCAATCACACAAGTAAAATGATATTCTGGGTGTGGGGAACAGCAAGATCATATGAATGGAGAAGTCAGAGAGTGTGAGAATATGGTTATGAAAAATAATTCATATGTTAGTTTGGTTACAGCATATGTATGGTATACAGAGGGAAACAGTATACTGGAAAAATAGCATGGTCCCAGATTGAGGAAAACTTGATTTCAGGCAGTGGATTTTGAGCTTTAAATTGTAGGCAAAAAGGAGCCACCAAAGATTAATAAGCAAAGAAGTAACACAGGGAGATCATGATATAAGAAAAATGATTCCAACAGCAATTTGAATGATGAATTAGAAGGGGAAGAGAAAGGATACTGGATTGCTTGTTAAGGGGCTATTGAATAATTCAAATGAGTGGTAACTAGATCCTGTACTTAAGTAGTGGCTTTGTAACTAGAGAGAAGGAGATAGATTTGAGAGAGATTGTACAGATAAAATTGGCCAAATCTGGTAAATGACTGATGAGGTAAAAGGGGAGTCAAAGATAACCCCTAATTTTTAAATATGGGAGAATAGCATTGGTAATACTGTAAATACAAGGAATGAAGTCAGAAGCAGTAGAAGGTTTGATGGAGGTAAATGATCTTAGTTTTAGATATGATGATGCTGTTGTTCATGTTTTCAGTCATATGAGACACTTGATGACCCAATTTAGGATTTTCTTGGCAAACACACTGAAATGTTTTGCCATTTCCTTCTCTAGCTCATTTTAAAGATGAGGAAACTGAGGCAAACAGGGTTAAGTGACTTGCCTAGGTTCACACAGCAAGTAAGTTTCTGAGACTAGTTTTGAACTCAGGAAGATGAGTCTTCCTGACTCTGGGCCTGGTGCTGTATCCACTTCACTATTCAATTGCCATGATGAGTCTAAGGCCCTGGTAAAGAAGTCCTATAGGAAGTTAAAGATGCAGGTCTAAAGGTCAGAAAAGAGGTTGGGGTAGAGATAATTCTCTTGGGAGAGGTTACCTGTGTCGAAGTTATGGGTTGATGCCGGGGTATGAGTAAAATTGCTAAAGGAAACAGCATAGAGATAGATGAGGAGGCAGTATGTCCAGGCCCCAGAGTTACAAATGACACGGTGGATAGAATAGTGATTATATAGAACTGAAGGTAGTGAGTTCAAATCCTACCTCTGATATTTATTAGCTATGTGGTCCCCACCATGTCACTTAGCTTCTCTAAGTCTCAGTTTCCTTATTAATAAAATAAAGGATCTTATGAACTCCTTAAAGCCGAAGAAGGGATTAGAAAGACAGTATAGGGGTCAGAGAAGGCATGGTTTCAGAGTTAAAAGACAGTGATACCCCTGATGCAGAAGGAGAGGTTAAAAGAGCTTATGCAAATTAAAAAAAAAATGACGCAAAGAAGAGGGCTGAAGAAAGGTCATTTTGGGTGGAGTAATTAGAAGAATATTAGTGTCTTCCAAAAAAATTCATAGAATGGTGAAGAAAGAAATCCTATCATGGAGGATGGAGGAGAAAGCAATCAATGAAAAAGAGCTGTTTTCAGAAGCTTGGACATAAAAGGGAGAAGGGGGATGGGACCACAGATGGAGGAGGCAGAAGGATCAGGGTTTATTTTTTGGGAGTGTGTTGTTTGGGGAGTCTTGAACATGTTTATACAGGTGGAAAGGAGCCTGTGAAAGAGAAAAGAATAATAATCAAAGCAAAGCGTCCTAAACTTTGACCTTATTGGCTAATTGGGAAGAGGGCCTAACTTTGTCTTTCCTGTCTCTGAGAAAGCATAGACTGAAGTAGGGAGAGGCCTTCTAGCTGACCAGCAAAATAACATCATGAGTCACAGAGAACTTTCATTTCTGTCTTTTCCAGTTAAGATTCTCCCAGAGAATTTAGTTCAAATGCTCTCAGTCTTCAACCTGGAATGTCTTTTCCTAAGTGATATTCGACATAACTGTTCACTTTAAGAGCACTATAAAATCAGTGTTTATTCTGCTTTCTGGAATTCAAAGAATGCATTTCTCCCTATGAAAACAAGTTTACTTTATTACCATAGATAGAGATCCCTCCATTGAGCATAACTCAATGGGGGACTCTTCTTTTAAGGTAAGTTATTCTTTCTCGTCTCCTAGGACATTCAGGTCTTCTTTGAGGCTAATTGCTTTCAATAATATTCAACCAATAATTATTAAATACCTATAGTGTGTAAGGCATGAGAAGGGACACAAACATGAAGCAGTGGAAAGAGCATTGATTCTGACTCAGAGGACTTGGGTTCAAATCCATCCTCTGAAAATTACTACCCATGAGACCTTTGGAAGTCACTTAACCTCTCTAAATCTTGGTTTTCTTCCCAATAAAACAAAGTGATTGAACTAGATGATCTTGGGGGCTTTTAAAAAAAACTTTTAATAAGATCTATGATGTTATGAAAATAATTCATATGTTAGTGGGGAGACATCAAATATACACACAAATATTACTGTGATCCTGTCTCTAACTTTGTTGTATTCTATACTCCTGCTACAATACTATTACAAAATAATACATAAGGGCACAATAAGCACAAAACACTTATGAAAGCTAGGCAAACTTCATGTAGGAACTGGCATTTAATTTTGGTCTTGAAAAATAAATGCAATTTTGAAAGGCAGAATTGGGGTTGGGGAATTGAGAATAGCATGAGCAAAGAGGAATGAGTAATGACTGGTAGAAAGAATGACTGAAAAAGTATTTAGTAAGTACTAAATCCAAAAGCACATAGAATTCCTTCCTTTGAGCACCCTATATTTTTATGGGGGAGACAATACAAGTAGGGGAGAAGTTGGTCAGACAGGAAGGAATATTATGGTTTAAAAAATTATGAGTGGTGAGTAGAACCATAGTGGAATAGGTTGATAAATCCTTTCCTGGAGCAAGGACAGAATTGATTTGATTGTAGTTCAAGAATCTGGAGTGGGAAGCAGTAATGATGGGATGTGTGTGTGTGTGTGTGTGTGTGTGTATCAGGCAAAGCTTATGAGGATGAGGTAAACTGGCTTTTGGAAAGCTAGACAATATGTGGGTAGTGAAGGTGATCACCAATCAGTGAAGGAGTGGTTCAGAAGAAAAAGGATGTATTACTCTAGTTCATGGTGGAATGTCCAGATGGAAATTACATGATATATCTAAAGACCAAAAAAGAGCATCAGATTAGTCATCAGAAAACCTGGGTTTGAATCTTAGCCCTACTTTTTACCACTTATATGACCTATGAGAAAATTATTAATGTCTTGGAATTATATTTTCCCTACCTGTAAACTGAAGAAGTTAGACTCAATGACTTCTAAGCTCTAAATCACCAAAGAATAGGTAACAAGAATGTAGGAGATTTTTAAAGAGATGGTGAATTGCCTAGTATAGTTGTAGTGTAGTACATATTACAGAGAACATTGGGAGGGAATGCTGAAAAGGTCTATGAGAACCGGATTATTAAGGATCTTGGATAATAGACTGGACTTCATTCTGTAGGTAAGCCACAGCTGGCCACAGAGAACCATAAAAGATATGACAACAAAGGAATAACATGATTAAAGCGATAAATCTCCTTTTGGATGCTGAAGGCATAGGAGTTGAGAAAGGCTAGGGGTAAGGAGGTTGCATTGAATCATGGTTGCTAAGAATCTGGAGGAAAGTATATGATTAACACCCCAAGAAAGGTTAAGATGCCTGGGGTTTTAAACTACCATGAGAATCCACTTAAGCTTTTAAGTCTATTGACTTATGTAGGGATGGAAGAGAAAGAAGTTATGATATTTTAGGACAGTTTAGCATTAGGGAATGTTGTGGGGCTCCAATTGAAAGCAAATAAATAAGTAATTATATTAACTGAATGATTGGGTTACAGAATCATTATCTGGGCTGCTTCAGAGGCTTATTGTGTCGACCTCAGCAAGAAATGGGATCCTAGGGGACACTGGACATTTTGACCTCTTATTTTGTAAATTGTATTATTTCCACAAAGTAATTACCCAAATTCATTTATCAATGCAAATGACCCCAAAAGGTTGCAGTCCCCAGAACTACCTAATACTATTTACTTATGGTTGTTCTTCCTTCTGACTTATTAGAAATGTTAAAAGTCTCTCTTCTCCCATCCCCTGAAAGATAAAGGCCTTGGGCTGGAGTATAAGAAGGTGTCAATGTCTGGAGAACCTAGAAATTCCCAGTACAGGAAGGAAAGAGTTGGGGAATACTTAAAAGGGGGCCTTCTGAAGACATATCCTGAATAGGGGAATCTAGAAGCTAAGAAGCCTGAATTTTAGCTCTAGGTTTGCCAGTGACTCATTGTAGAACCTTAAAGATATCACTTTCCATTTCTGGACCACCATTTTCTCCACTATAAAATTAGACTAGATTGGCTTTTTGTGTGTTTTCTTCAGTTCTAACATAGTCTGTGTACTTGTAGGTCTATGACTAAGAGCCAAAGGGATGATTTAAACTTAAAGTGCCATTTGGGAGTCTTAAAAAGAGGAAAGGGCACCTAAGGGATGCAGTGCCAGTCAGGAAGACTCATCTTCTTGAGTTCAAACCCAGCCTCAGACACTTACTTCACCCATTTGCCTCAGTTCCTTATCTATAAAATCTATAAAAAATAGAAAATGGCAAATCATGCCAATATCTTTGCCACGAAAAATCTAAATATAATCACAAAGAGTCAAACATGACATTACTCAAGGACCTAGGAAAGGAATCGCTATTGAAGCAGTATGAGGTACTGTGACCTGGAAGAGAAGAGATTTTTATCCTTATCATCACTTAGGCCTTTGGGTTAATCAGATAGCCTTGTGAAGAAATATAGATCAGAAATCACATATATATGAAATTTGAGGGCAGTCTTTGACACAATTGTTCATTTTCTTCCTGGTTTTATGGGGTGGGCTCAACTTAAGACTTTTTTTTTATTAAAGTTTTTTTATTATAACTTTTTTATTTATAGAACATATGCATGGATAATTTTTCAACACTGAACCTTGCAAAACCTTCTGCTCCAAATTTTACCCTCCTTTCCCCCACCCCCTCCCCTAGATGGCAAGTAGTCCAATACATGTACAATAAATATGTTAAAATATATGTTAAATTAAATATAGAAGACTTTATTTGGTGAAAGTCACAACCGAGGGGTTACACCTTAGAATGCAATTTCTGGTCTTGTTATTTAAATTAGTCATTCATTACCTCTCCTCTTCTCTATCTCTTTCCCTCTTCCCTCTCTCTCTGTTATCACTACCAGAAAGGTTGGATAGTGGATCTGTGGCATAAGAAGGCAATGACTGTTATCTGTAGCACTGAAAATGATACCAATTACTTCACTACCTGGAATTAGCATACAAATCCCATGAAGGCCCAAGACTGGGGACTGGTATTAGGTAGGTATTGTATGAGCATATATGTCTAGGTCAGAAGGAAGGAGAAAGAGATAGCTGGTTGAAATCTCTTCAGGAAAGAACAGGGAAAACTTCCATTTCCTGAGCAAAATTTCCTATATATTTGTGTTTATGTTCTTTTGCACTGTGGGAATTCTTATAGATTTAGCCATTCTGAAAATTTTCTAAGGTTTTAGTCACAGAATTCACTAAAGGGCCAGACAACAGTAAAAGGGTCAGTGAAAGCAATATCTTTGCTCACATCTCGAGACATATCCTAGTCTCTCTGGTAAGCCTATAACTTACAGGTTTCAGATCTCCACTTTCTGATCTATCTCCTTACTCTTCCAGCTGCCCACAGTTCTGGCACTAATGTGGGGCTCAGGCTTGCATCCTGAAAGAAGCCATGAGATGGGTGGGTTGATTCTAGATCAGAAGCTTTAAAGCTGGGTCCACCTTAAAAAATGTTAGTGTAACATCCTGATTTTACAGATGGGGAAAGTGAGGCTCAGAAAAGGAGGACGTAGGCATTTGCTTAAGCACACAATAGGTACTAAATAGGAGAACTGGAATTCAAACTTGGGTTTCTTTATGCCACATTCAGTGGACTTTTAAACATATCACACTTTCATTTGACACAACCTATTTCTTCCATTTGCTTAAACTCAAATAAATATCTCCTCTCATATAAGGTCCTACCTGATTATATGTGAGTAATAATATCCTCACTTCTGCTGCTTCACTATATTTGCCCCACTAGAATAGATCATTTACTAAATGTGTATTATCAGTCTCATCATTTCTTCTCACCTTTCCTCTTCTCCCAAATGAGCTCAGTAAGAGCAAAGACTGTGTCCTAGTATCTTCTCTGACATCCAACATAGTGTTCTATCTGCAGTAGGCACCTAATAAGTACTGAATAAATGAAAGATATTTTGATCAATTTCTTATTCCCATTATGTAGCTATACACTTCATGAGGTTCACTTCTTCATTTTACATATGGGTAAACAGATGCCTAATTAAACTTTGCATCTCTTTTGGCATCTAACTTAGTGCTCTATATACAGTAATCACTTAATAAATGCTGAATAAAGGAAAGTTACTTTGATTTGTTTCCCCACAATGAGACTATCTATATACTTTATGAGGTTCTGCATTTTACACATGGGAAAACAAAAGCCAGGGTCTCCATGTTCTAGTTAAACTTTATGTCTCATCCATCACAATGCTCTATATACAGTAGGCACCTAATAAGTTCTGTTCAAATGAAAATTATTTTGATTTGTTTCTCATTCTCTCCTCTGCCCCATTAGACTTTATACTTCATGAGATCTACTTTCTCATTTTATATAAAGGGAAACAGAGGTCTAGAGAAAGACAGTGAATTAATTATCCAAGGTCACACAGCTAATAAGTAACTGAGAACAGATTTAAATCCATGTCGTCTTATTCCAGGTCCAGTGAGTGTTCTACTGTGCCACACTGCCTTTCAGACGGAGAACCCTGACCCAAAGATCTCAGAATCCTGTTAATGGATTTGAGCATTAATGTAAAATGTTGCTTATTTAAGAACGGAGGAGGTATTTGAAGAGCTTAATGGAAGTTACCGGGAGGTAATTACATGGCACCATTCACAGTGCTTACAAAAAGACTGATGTCAATATTGTCGTCTTTGCATTTTATAAAATCTGGATTGCTCAGGAAAGGAACCTTCGGCTGACAGAATTGACACCTGAATAGGAGAAGAAATAAAAGGATTCACCTTGAAGACACTTCTCTTTGTCAAAAATTAAAAAAAAAATAAAAAGGATTCCATTTGGAAGCTAGAAAATGATTGAGGAGCATTGATTGGGGGCACAGTTTATATATTTGTATAGTGTGACTCAGAGAGGGGCTGGGGCTTTTTCTTTTTTCCTTTCTTTCCTCTTTCCTTTTCTTCTTTTTTAAAGGCAAGCAATTTGTTGATAATATGTCCTATCTGGTTTTGGTAATTAAAAAAATGATTAAGAAAGGCTGAGGCATTAATCCTGGGAATGGGGCCAGGGTGTCTGTGTGATATTCAGCAATTTACAGCCTTCTTTAGCAGAGAGACCTTTAATTATTTCTTCAATAGTGTTCTTTATTAGAGTATATGGTACGATGGAAATAGTAATATATGTCTCTGCTTAAGTCCTGGAGCAGAAACAAAGAAATTCAGGTCTCTTATGAGGTGATAAATAAAAATCAATTGTCACATCATCGGCCTGTTCAAGGACCTACCTGGGTCCCTGTTGTCTCTCAAATCAATAATAATAACTCGAGTTTCTATAGCACTTTAATGCTTACAAAGCTCTTTCCTTAAATTAGTGCCAGTTAGATAGATAATTTGAATATCATTAACCCCATTTTGCAGATGAGGAAGTAGAAATCCAAAGATGTTAGGTGACTTTGAAATCAGGTCTTCTGGATCCTAATTCTATCTATGCTTGTTTTACTATAATACACTTTCTCTTCAAATTGTTGATATTTATGTAAAGATCATGGATCTAGAACCTGAAGATCCTGTTTCACTCAGGAGCTCCTAGCCAGGTTCAGCACATGAAGAGAATGTGCTCTAAAGAAAAGTCTTGTCTTGGGTTGTTTCTGACACATTGTCCCCCACCCTGGGAATCCTGAGAGGCTAGATAGTAGAATGCATAGAGAGTCTGTAAGTTCAAATGTGGCTTCAGATACTTATTAGCCATGTGACCCTGGGCAAGTCACTTAATCCCATTTGCCTCAGTTTCTTCATCTGTAAAATGACCTGGAGAAGGAAATGCCAAACCATTCCAGTGTCTCTGCTAAGTTTCTTTGCTAAGAAACCCCTGAAGGGGTTATGAAGACTCAGATATAACTAAACAAAAACAGATATTAGTGGGAGCCCCTGAAACTGACTTGCTAGAAGTCTAGGAACCAAATTACCCATTTCAGCTTCATGATATAGGATATAGAAGGGTGTCAAAAGGATGAAAATTTCCTAAGTGGGGTTGGACAGAGAAACCTGAAGAGATATGGGAGGAAAGCAGAAGAATTTCAAAAATTGCTCACCTAGTGTGCCTGAGGGTAGTCTGTCATATGAAGGACTTGATTTGGAAAATAGCCGCTCTCTCTGGTCAGGCTATCTGTTAGGTACAGATCATTGACGGATGCAGGCCAAGAATCAGAATAGAAATAAAGGGGTCACTGTCCAGAGGCTGGAAACAACGTGGGCCAATTACAATTTCTCATTTTGCCTGAGGAACCTGGGTTAGGACAGAATAGCACAGTGCACTGGCCCCACCCTAGGACAAGATCAATATTAAATTAGCCTTTAATCACAAGCCTTTTAATTATTCAGTGTTGACTTAGAGTGAAGGAGTCAGCAGTGATAAATCTTTTCCAAAGCAGAGAACTCAGATCTCACTCATTCCACATATGCATAGAAAGCAGGTGTGATGCTGGAGAACGATTAGGAAGCAGGTGATGGGTTTGAGGTCTCACAATGACAATGACTAGCTAAAGGCTGAGTGTGACTCACTGAAATGCTCTCAGCTTCATTTTGTTCACAGCCTCTATGGCGATAAAAGCATTTTGTGATCCACGGTGTAGCATAGAAACTGTATTATTCTTACTATAAAATCAATCCATAACTGAGCAATTGCAATACTGATCAAGTGAATGGATGTAGTTTAAGCCTAATTATAAATGTAAATGCATATGAGGATAATTAGGGCAGCTCCCCTGATTTGCTGCATTAGACCCCCATCTCCTAGAGCTGAATATCTACCTTGACCCTTTCCGGTAGGAGGGTCCCTTGTTAACAGGAGATACAGAATCATAAGCAATCTTTAAAGGATTGACTTTGCCCTCATGCTCTCTGTCTCTTCTTCTCTCTCTCTGTTTTTGCCATTCTATTCTTTTCCCTTTTCCTCCTCCTTCTCTCTCTCTCTCTTCCTCTCCTCTCCTCTCTCCCTCCCTCTCTCCCTCCCTCCCTCCCTCCTTCTCTCTCTCTCTCTTGTCTCTCTCTGTCTCTCTGTCTCTCTCTGTCTCTCTCTCTGTCTCTCTCTCTCTCTCTCTCTCTCCTCTCCTCTCCTCTCCTCTCTCCCTCCCTCCCTCCCTCTCTCTCTCCTCTCTCTCTCTCTCTCTCTCTCTCTCTCTCTCTCTCTCTCTCTCTCTCTCTCTCTCTCTCTCTCTGTCTCTCTCTCTCTGTCTCTCTCTCTCTGTCTCTCCCCCTCCCTCTCTCCCTCTCTCCATTTTTTCTCCCTCTTTCCCTTTCACCCCTATCTCTTTCCTTCCCTTTCCATCTCTTCCCCCCTATTATCTCTTTTCTCCTCTTTCTTTTCTCTCCCTCCCTCCTCCTCACCCCTCTGTCTTTCTCCCTCTTTCCCTCCCCCCCTCCTCTCTCTCTGTATGTGTCTTTGTCTGTTTCTCTCTGTTTCTCTTTCTCTTTACTTTCTCTCTCTCTCCTCTTTTCTCTCCCTCCCTCCCTCCCTCTCCCCCCCCCCCCCTCTCTCTCTCTCTCTTTCTCTCTCTCTCTCGGAATTCTTCCCCCATGCTATGCATGCCAAGAAATACATATATTATCACAGTAGTTTTGAACCTAGATCTCAAGGTTCTAATGGCTTCTTTTGTTCTGTCTTTTTTGTCCTGAACGCAGGTGAAATGGCAATTGGATATTTTGAGAATGGTGGATACCTTAGAAGTTTGGAAATTATTGGATTTTTCAATTGGTGTCAGCTGCTGTATGGAAAGTTCACTAGGCAGTCAGAATTTCTTAGAGGATAAGATGACCATCTATGAAAGAATGAATCATGAATGCTGGGCTGGCCAGATGAGTGGGATCACAAATGACTTTTTAAAAAATGAATGTTACAGTATAATTATTTTTTAAAAGATTACTATCTATCTTCCAATAGCTACTAAAATGATTTTCCTAAAATGCAATTCTGATCATATCAAATCCCTATTTAATAAACTCCAGTTGCTCCTTATTATTTCCAAGATCAAATATATGTTGTCCTTAAAATAGTCTGTCTAGTTTTAACCTATTGAACAAAAACGTTTGGGATATTCTGTATAAAATTCTGTTTGGCTTTTGAACCCTTTTCAAAACCTGCCTCATTCCTACCTTTCCAGTTTTATATCTTCTTTCCACCTTACTCTCTCTCCCTATTTTCTATTCAGTGATGATAGCCTTCTTGTTATTCCTTATGCACAATACTCTGTCTTCTAAATCCTAGATTTCCAAATTCTAATTGACATAATTCATTTTAATCTAAGAGGATACTGGGGCATGTAGAGGTCATGTGATTTTCCTAGGATTATTCAGTGGTAGAAATGTTACTCCAACTCAGTTCTCCTGGATATAGCAACTTTCCTATGCTATTTTCTAGGGGAGTCTAATGCAAAAGGGACAGCTTTACTTCTGGGATGAGGATCTGAGGTCTCAGGAAATCAGAGTTACTGGTCCATTTGGTGCCTTGAGTTGACAGAAAGACAGTTAAGGAGGTCAATTTGCAAGGACTGTGTGAGAGCCAGGGGAAGATAATGCTCTCAGTCACCCATCATCTCTGCTAAAAAGGGGGGCGGTCCGTACCCTGCCTAGATCATTATCTGTACTCTTCAGATCTCATCCAGAAATAATCTGCTGCCAGTCTCCTTGTTGCCAAATGGTTTTTTTGTTGCTTCCACTTGAATTGTGGAGCTGCAGTTCTATTACCAAAGCTCGCTATTTCTTCAATAAATTAGCACTGGGAGTTATGTGAATCCCAGCCAGAAAAAAATTAGCCTATTCTCCTCAACAACTCTACCATGTCTCTTTCTCAATAGCTACAACCTAATACAGTTTGTTTCTCCTTATCGACTCTTCTCCCAGCAGGTGCCTCCTTTATGTCTGGAGGTTCCAACCACCTTAATCTTTTTTTTTTTTTAAACTCTCTAAGCTTTCAAGTCCTATTCTAGTTCATCATTCTTCATAATTAATTCATGGCAACCTCTTGGCCATTTGGGCCTGCCATGGGCTACATCTCTCTCAGGATAGAAAGATAATTACTTTTATTTCACAAAAGGAGGGCTGCATGGTAGCAACAACATCAACAAAATCAGTCCCATTTCTATTGTGTTATAAGATTTACAGAGTTAAGGCCACCAGTGAGGAAGATTGTACAAATATTATTGGCCCCACTTTATAGATGAAGAAAATAAGACTAAGAGAGCAATGATAATTTACCCAGAGCCCCATGCTCCTAGATGCTATCTATAGCTGTAAATTCATTTCTTCATTCCATCTTTCCTCTTTTCCCAGATTCTCTCTTTTCCTGGATGGATATTACTGGGGGCTCTTTTTTTGGTTCATTTGTTCTCATTTCTGTCAGAGTCTTCATGACCCTATTGGAGGTTTTCTTGGCAAAGATACTGGAATGGTTTACCATTTACTTCTCCAGCTCATTTTTATGGAAAACAAAACTGAGGCAAATAAAGTTAAGTGACTTGCACAGGTTTGCATAGTTAGGAAGTGTCTGAGGCCAGAGTTGAAATCAGGAAAATGAGTCTTCTTGACTTCAGGCCTGACACTGCACCACCTAAACTGGGCTCTGAACTGCCAATTAGAGACTTTATATACACCAGGGCTTTGTTTTAACTCCTTAAATGTTAGGTTGCTCTTGAATTTTATCAGTAAGACTCAGTATTCTCTGTCTTGTTGGCTGAATAAATCAAATGTTTCTTCTATATGTTGTCTGAATTCTCAGTCATTCCCATACCCCCAAGGGAAGATTGGTCAAATTCAAGGATGCATATAGGGGAGGCATAATATCTAGAAATTCATCTTCATAATAACTGGAAATCCCTACCCAAACATTTTCTTTCTCTCATGAACAGCCACCTTTCTATTCCTAGCTGATTTTTCTTTCAGTGTACCAGTGCCATTTTTCCAAAGTCTCCCAGTGGCAAAGAGGAAAAGGAAACCCAGGAAGCCTGATTCTATATCTACTGCACCATGCTATTTCTGTGCATTGTTATTATATAATTCTGTGCACAATTATTATATAGTTCAGTCTAGCACTCAAAATTTTTAAAGTTTGGCTTTAATCTTCCTTTCCAACTTTCTCTCTTATTACTTATATAGACCATCCTATCTAATCAGGCTAGTCTCTTTGCTATTTCCTCAGGCCATTTCATTTATTCCCATTTCTATTTTTTTTTTTTTTTGCTCATGCTGTTCTCACTGCATAGAATACTTTACTTTATCCTCTCTTCTCATCCACCCAAATCCTGCCTATACTGGGAGACTGTGTGTTTAATAATAATGAATGGTATGATGCGGAAGCCCAAAAAAAAAAAAAAATTAAGGTAATCTTGTATCACAGAATCATGTAATCTGAGATTTGGCAAGGACCTCCATAGTCAACTAGTCTAACCTAAACACAAGAGGATAGAGACATGGATTGATCCTGTCATTTCATGGAAGATGAAAAGCCTTCTATTAAACAAGTCAGAACCTTCTTTGCAACATATATCTTAGAATACCAATAAGTTAAGTGACTTGCCTAAGCCCACACAGAGAATATAGATTAGAAGCAGGACTTAAAGCCAGGTTTTCCTGAATCTGAAACCATTTCCTTACCCACTGTGCCTTGGAACCCATATATGAAAGAAATACCCATTGCAACATATCCAATAGAGTAGTCTGCCTCTTCTTGAATATATCCAAGGAGAGGAAATTCTCCACCTTTAAAAGCAGGACATTCTACTTTGAGGTAGCTTTAATAGGAAGTTTTTCCAAGCCTCAAGCATGGGCTTTATATTTGGGGACAAACAGAATGAGTTTAGTTACTTTCTGCAATACAGAACTTCAAAAATATGAAGTCAACTATCTTGTAGCCATTGGGCCTTCTTTAGGCCAACTGTGTTTAGTTCCTTCAACCAATGCTCCTTGTAATGAATGGAAATCCTCTCATCTTCTGGACACTTGAATTTTTTGATGTTCTTCTTATACCAAGACACCCAAAATTAATACAACAAGCTTTTGAAATGAACAAAGATAAAGTATGATGGGACAGTTACCTCTCAGTTCCTGGATGTAATGTTTACATTTGATTACATTAGATTTTGACTTCTGATATATCTTGGCCTTTCAAGACTAGCCATGGTTTCTTTAACCTATATATATAAAGTTAATTTTTTGTTCCCAAGTTCAAGACTTTATATTTCAGTTTACTAGATTCAGTCCTATGCTCTAACTTAAGCTCTTTTTGGATCCCAGCTCTGTCATCCAGCACATTTGCTATCCATTCAAGTTATGTTAGCTGCAAATTTGATGGTCACATCATCTCTACCTTTATCCAAGTTATTGGTAAAAATGTAAAATAGTTCAACATGAATTCCTGTATACTCAACTGGAGTCTTCCTGCCAGATAGACAGTTAACTTTTAATAAGTGCACTTTAAGTTTGATATTCAAACTGAATCTGACCCTATCTGACTCCATTATCATCAAACCTGGACATCTCTATTTTTTCCTTAAGAACAGTGTGACAAACGATCCCAGGTTTTGCTAAGGTAACACTCATTCTATAACTATGCTTCCGGTTCCTACTCACACTGGTAGGCCGGATCCCCAGAGATCAATTTCTGTCTCTCTAAGTTTTAGAATAACCCAAAGAGGCTGGGAGTGTGTGTATAAAATAATAGCTCATAAACTCCCAATCTTCCTTCCCCAATATTATTAGGTGAGAATTAGGTGAGAATCTACTTAAAGAGCCTTATGGAGTTAGAAATACCTATTTAATAAGGGGGCACAGTTTGTACAGTTAGTACAAAACGTCCCCTGAAAAGTATATGATACACTGCCCCATCACAACATACAGAAACTAAAGAGAAATGGGCTCAAATTTAGGGAACAGATGTAGCAAAGGAGTAACTCAATGATCTTAGTAGCCAGCACTCTTTTTTTTTTCTCCCCTTCATACAAGTACTCATGAAATTCCCTTGGGCATGCTGCTAGGTTTCTTGCAGAGTTATGAAATCTCCTTTCCTCAGCATGTCCAATTGGGACCCAAGTCCCATGTAGAGGTTGCTGCCAGCCACTGCTGATCCAGAGTTACTACTAGGTTGCTGATGAAAAGATTAAAATCCTTAAGGTATCTAAAGGTTAGGAAGGAGACTGAGACCACTCTTCTTCTAGGAAATTCTTAGCCAAGGACTTGACTAAAATGATAAGCTATTGAACATGAGGAATGTCAATTTTTAAAACCAATCCTCTAGTTTTATATAAGCCCCAGGGTATGCTCAATTTTGCTCAAACAATCCAAATACTTTCTTGCTTTGCATCGCATTTCATCCAGTGACTTTCAAGAATTTCTAAATTGACTTTCCTTCTAAAGGACTTTTTTGCACCTCTTCTAAAAACCTTTGACTAATTGATTCAATAGAGGTGTTCTTGCAAGATTACAGTATCAGGGCATTGCATCTTGTTAGTTAATTTAAGTGGGGTGGGGTAACTTATTGATTGACTCAATCAATGCCCACCCTTACACTAAAACCTATGTAATATATATCCTTAGCATTCCCTGTATCTACTTATTTAACATTACTATCAAAAAAGAGATGAAGTGAGAATGGCATGACCAATACTTGAGAAAGCCATCCTGTCTCTTTTTAATCACATGTGGACTCTTCATATTCAATCTATCAACAAAGTATAATTATGGGTACTCCCTCTACCACCATAGATTGCAAATTCTCTTTAACTTAGCATAGCCTGGTCCTGATCAGTGTCAATAACTCATCCCTTCAAGTGTTCAATTGAGTTAAAATTTGCAATATTTAAAGTTATAATCATGCAAAAATATGGTAATTCATTCCAACTCAATGAAAATGCAATATGAATTCAAATAATGCAAATACTTCAGGAAAATCCATTATTTGCATTAATTGCAACATAGCTATCAACATAGTTTTGTAGAATTGTTGTGTCCAAAATGTGATCATACTTTACCCAAATGATTTCAGAAAAAGTGATCTTTGAATGTATAGGAAGGTAACCATGTTCTGATTTTGATCCGACATCTGGAATATTACATTCAATTCTGAGCAACACATTTCAGAAAGGACATCAATAAAATAGAGCACATCCCTAGGATGGAAAACAGAGTGAATTTTGGCACTTACTTGACATTTTAACCCAAATATCCTGCAGGCATTGTAAGCTTCATACACCCCAAATAGAATTCATGATATTTCCTTCCACACCTATCCCTTCTCCACAGTTTTCTCATATCTGAGATCTTAAGGATATTCACAACTATCAAATTGGAATTTCTAAAATTCTATGATATGTTACTGCTACTCAAATTTTTTAAAACTGCCTATTGCCTGCAAGAATAAAATACAAATCCTTGGCATAGTTTTTAAAACCTCATATAATGTTGCTCTCACCTACTTTTTGAGTTGAATTTCATATTATTCTCCTTTGTGCATTTTCTAAGCCTTCTAAGCTTTTTCATAATTACTTGTTATTGTTCAATCATGTCTCACTCTTTGTGATACTGTTTGAGGTTTTCTTGGTAAAGATACTGGAATAGTTTGCCATTTCCTTCTCTAACTCATCTTACTGAAGATAGTTCTTCAGGATTAAGAGATTTACCAGGACCAACATGGCTATTAAGGATCTGAGGCCAGATTTATATTCATAAAGATGAGTCTTCTGCACTCTAGTCCCAGCTCTCTATCTACAATGCCACCCAACTGCCTGCATGGTCCAGGACATTCCATGTCTCACTTACATGTCTTTATAAAGATGATTCTGTATGTGTTAAAGGTTCTTCTCTTCATTTCAACCTCCTAGATTTCTTAATTCCCTTAAACACAGTACAATGACTCAAAACCTTTCCTAACCTCCCTGCCCCAAGGGATGGATATCCCTCTTGAAATTATTTTGAATTTGCTTTGTGCTTCCTTTTCTGTGTGCTTATTATATTTCTCTTTATACACAATTAGTAGAATATAAGCTTTAGATAAGAGACTGCTTTTGTCTTTAGAACCAATACATATATGATGAGGATTTAATTGATGTTTGTTAAATTGGTTTGTATTGAATTAGAGGTTATTCCCTAAAGGGATTCATCGACAGAACTAGTGGTGCTGAGCATGGAGAGAAAATTTAAGACAAAAAGGACTTAGAGGAATCTAGGCATCATGGTGATACAATACTGGAGTTAAAATCAAGAAAACCTAGCATCGGATACTTACTAGTGCTGCAAGCCTGAGCAAGTCACTTAACTTCAATCTGCATTAGTTTCTTCAACTGTTGATTGAAGATAATAATAGCATCTACCTCTTAACGTTAATCCTGAAGATTAAACGAGATATACTGTGCAAAGCTTAAAGCACTATGTTATTTTTAATTCAACAAATTCTATCTTTAAAATTTTCATATGATGAGGGCCAGATATGGTGGATAGAGTAAGTAGACTTGAGTAAGAAAGTTATAGTTATTAGTTTTCAGTTATGCCTGACTCCTCACTATTCCATTTGGGGTTTTCTTGACAAACATACAGGCATAGTTTGTCATTTCTTTCTCCAGTTCATTTTACAGATGAGGAAACTGAGGCAAATAGGGTTCAGTGAGTTACAGTAGTCTGTCAGATTTATACTCAGGAAGATGTTTTCTTAACTCCACACTGCATGCTCTATCCAGAGTGCTGAACTCAAATTACTTTCTAGCTGCCTGTTCTTGAACCAAACAATCTCTCTGAATCTTAGTTTCTTCATTTTAAAAATGGGAATAATAATATATGTAATGCCTTAGTTTTAAGAGAAGAGGGAAAGGAAGAGAAGGGAAGGAAGAGAAATTACATAAGAATTTGATCTACCCCAAATGAAATGAGTTACCATAAGAAGTGAGGTCCCTATATCTGCAAATCTTTAAGAAGATAGGCTGGATAGTTATTTATTAGAGATGTTGGATTGTTGTAAAGAAAGATATTTGAAAAATCTTATTCTAAAGAAATATAAGTTATTATTATTAGTATTACTCAAAGGAATTAATATTTCAGATCCAGGTACTAGTGCTAGGTAATTTTGAGATTCTTTGTTAATTTACCAATTATCAGGTTACTTTCTTTGTGTATTATTTATCAGTGTTAGTGGCTTATCTTTCCTGCCAGACTATGAGATCCTTCAGGGTAGGAGCCCATTTTTCCATCCCTTTTCCCTTGACACTTAGCACAGAACTCAGCAGAAAATAAGTCAACACTTGATGATTGGCTAATTGATTATTTATAGCACATTCCTGAGGACAAACATGTGGCTAATCTAACAGCTGTCCTGTGCTCAGAGGTGCTCATTTGCCTTTGGGAAATTCATAGGATTTAGACTGAAATGAACTTTCAGAACATTTTCTTTCAATTTCCTCATTTTACATACAGGTAAACTGAGACCCAGACAACACTGAAGACCACATAGTGAGTAAGTATAAAAACTAATTCATCCAGATCTCTTGCCTCTGAATTCATATTATACTTTTTAGAAATAATTTTGGGTGAAAAAAAACTTGGGAAACAACATAATTCAAATATTTTAAAGTACCTTAGTTAGAAGCTCTAACATATGATTATATATAATCGTTTATGCTCCATTTCCAGAACAAGTTATTATTGGAAATATGTTCAAATTTATTTTCTCCTACCATGAATCTTTTTATTATCCTTGGAGTCACTCAAAATTGTAATTTTGATAATTTTCCTCTTTTCTTGTTCAGTTTCTCCCCATTTTAAAAAAGTATAACTCTCCTCCTCTATGATATTTTTTTTAATTTCTCAGTACTAATCTTTACTATCTCCCCTGATCCTCAAATCACTCCCAATTTCTATGTTATCTCCCCAATATATTTTTTCTTGTATTATATAGTTAGGTACAATAGGAGAAGCTCTGGACCTGGATATAGATCAGCTAGAAGTGGCTTTGAATACTTGGCCTTGTTCCTCTGAGGTCCCTAGTAAGGAAGCTGCTTTTGGACCATTAGAATTGGCTATAACACCTTCAAAGTTTTCTGTCCTCAAGGACATTTTGTTAGGAAGTTAGAGGAGGGACAGATCCATTGTCCTGTCCTCAGGGAACTCTCAGTTTGGGGGTACAAATCAAGGTTTGTGAGGGACTCATTCAGCTTTCCTTTTGGAATTTCCAAGTCTGTGGTGAAAGGACCCTCAGAGATTTTTAGTTAGGAAGACATAGGGACAATTTTAAACTTTTATAAAGGATGGCAAAGTTTCAAGAGACAGAGGATTTATAGACTGAAGTCTCCTCAAAGAACTCACAGGCTGGACCAGACCAAGGATGAGCAGCCTTCAGCAACCATAGGTCCTGGCTTTGGGGATCTTGAGCATCTGTTTTGAAATGAGGGGAAGTAAGATAGGGAAGAAAAGGAGAACAAAAGCTCCTCATGTAGTTCAAGAAACAAGGAAAATCTTAGACAATTTGATTGACATCGTAGATAGTCTATGAGTTTAGAGGAGATGCCAGATTCTGAGCAAGGCTTCCTAGATGAAAGGGGCTTTGAGTTAGTTTTGAAGGCATCTGTTTAATGCACTAAGCATTTTTGAAGGCTCTGTTATATAACAAAGTTGGGAGAGGCAAAAAGAAATAAGATGTAATCCCTACCCTCAAGGGATTCCTGGTCTGGACCTGGGGTTCTTAACCATTTTTGTGTGTCTTATATTCTCTTTGGCCATCTGGGAAGTGTATAGACTCTTCAGGATAATAGTTTTAAATACAAAAAAATACACAAAATTATGAAGGAAGCTTATTATATAGAAATTTAGTTATCAAATCAGGAAAAAATGTTAAGAAAGTCCAGGTTAAGGATTACTGATCTAGAAGATCAATAATATTCATTGCTATGCCCAGTTTTTACTTTGAATCCTAGATTTTGTCCATTCAAATGTATCCTGCATTCCATCTGACTTCTCATGGCCTCAGTCAGTTCTCTCAGGGCTTTGTCACTCCTCCTTTCTATCTTTCAAGATGCATTCTCTTTGAGCCTAGTACTTTGTCAACTTTTAATAGCTGCATGGGCTCTAATTACATTATTATCTGCTCTTGTGATCTGAAAAATCTGTTTTATCAGCTTCCCTTCTCCAGCCAGAGGCAGGTTCCTGGCCTCACCTCCCATTACTTATTTCTTAATGCTGATAGAGATGCTTAGTTAGTGCCTGGGGGTCTTCAGTGGCAGCATAGTCAATGGATAACATGATTGACTTGGAGTCAGGAAGTTAGGCTTTAAAATATCAACTCAAATATCTGCTAGCTGTGTGACTAGAGATAAGTCATTTAACCTATTGCAGGCTAAGTTTCACCATCTGTAAAAGAGGCCTAATGATGTCTGTGACAGGATTTCTAAAAAGGTCATTTGATACATGTGCCAAGTATTTTGCAAATCTTAAAGGACTATATAATTTTCTATAATTATTATTTAAGGGTTAGCCCCTTACCTTATTAGTTTTATTCTTTTATGGTGATAGCTTTCTTCATCCTGTTAAAAAATTATAGATTATCAACATTGGAAAGAAATCATTTATTCATGACATCTAGAACTAGAAGAGTGCTAATTTAGCAGTTACCTCCATTTTACAGAGCAGGGATCTGATCTCCCTAGAGGTCAAAGTCACAGAGATAGTAGAAGAATCTAAATTCAGGGTTCCAACTGAAAATCTAAGGTATTTTCTATCCATCCATCATGATATTTTCTTTATGTTCTATTTGTATCATATTCAATTAATGAGTTTTTTGAAACAGACAAAATTCCTTGGTATTTTGTCATTAAAAATCCAGATTTATCTCCCAGGTCAATACCTCCTTTCAACAATCAACCACCTTCATGTAATCCTCTCTAATCTCCTATGTGAAATTACAGAGGAGAAAAAAGAGATGAGTTCCTGACTGAAGGCTGTACCAAACCTCCATTCTCCTTTGTCAAGTTCTCAATCATAGTTTGGGGAGGTAGGTTCCTTTCTTATTGTATTGGGGATAAGGCTACTTAAGATATGCTATTTTAACTTCTCATTATTCCTTCTTTTCTTGTTCTATCACTCTTCCTTTACCTCCTTTCTCCATCCCTCCAAGGCAAACATGATACTTTCTTTCAGCCTCCTGTCTTCATCAAGTCCTTGTTTCCATATTCTTTATCTATTTTCCCAATATGATAAATTTATTTCCTTATATTGATTTCTTGTCTGTGGCCTCCCAATAAGTCTCTCCCATATTTCCTTGACTCAGAGAGGGTTGTAGAAAAGCAAGTTTCCCTTAGGAGTACGAAAGCTCCTTGAGGTCAGGGATTAGTTCATTGTCCTTCTGTGCCCCCAGTGTTCAGTAAAGTTCTTGGCATGTAATAAATGCTTGTTAATAACATGCTTATTAATTGCTCATTACTACTTCTTTTAGGTACTATTCTAAATTTCTCCTTTCTCTCATTGCTAAACATTTTAAAAATTAATTTTATAATTATAAATTTTTTTACAGTACATATGCATGGGTAATTTTTTTTTTTACAAGATTATCCCCTATATTCACGTTTCCAAATTTTCCCCTCCCTCTCTCTACTCTCTCCCCTTGATGACAAGCAATCCCATACATATTAAATGTGTTACAGTATATCCTTAATACAATATATGTGTGTAAAACCAAATTTCTTGTTGCCTGGTACGAATTGGATTCTGAAGGTATAAGTAACCTGCGTAGAAATACAATAGTGCAAACGTTTTACACTAAATCCCCAGTGTTCCTTCTCTGGGTGTAGCTGTTTCTGTCCATCATTGATCAACTATAACTGAATTGGATCTTCTTTATGTTGAAGATATCCACTTCAATCAGAATATGTCTTCATACAGTATCGTTGTTGAGGTGTATCATTGCTAAACTTCTTGCAACTCAATGTATGTATTCACTATTCACATTCTTCTTAACCCTGTGTCATCTGAATGATATTTTTACTATTTTAGTAAAACTATTCTTTTCAAAATCACCAATGACTTCCTTCTTGCCAAAACTTGTGTTCAGTAAAATAGAAGAGTGTTAGATTTGGGAGTCAGATGACCAAAGTGAAAATCTTGTTCTGTCACTTAGTGCTTCTTTGACTTTGAACGAGTTACTTAATCTCAATTTCCTTAATTGTAAAAGAGAACATTGGGCTAGGTGGCTCTAAAGTTCCTTCTAATTTAGAATCTATGACCTTTCTTCAGTTGATCTTTTCTATCTGAAAAAATTAACACTTTTCTATTTCTTCCTTCTTTAAAATTCTTAAACCTGATTCTTCCTGCTACCTTTTGGCTTTATATATATTCCAATTTCTGAATATATTTATCTTTCAACCTCATAAACCATTCTTTGTATAACCATTCAAAAAGAAAGAGGAAAAAAAAGTAGATTAGTACAGCCATCTAATACATTAACTGTCTGCCAATATAAGTGATATTTCACACCCAAGTCTTTCACCACCCCAAAGAAGGGAGTGAGGTACACTTTCTGAACTTCTCTCTTATCTTTTCCCTCTTAAAACTTTCTAATCCCTAGATATACAATTATTTCTTGACCATCACTTCTGTTGTTGTTCTCCCCCTTCTCAATCTTCAAGTGTATTCTCCAAGACTCAGTCCTCAGTTCTTTACTCTTTTTTCACTGAAATCTCTTACAGAAATACTGTTCACTGAGCCTTTTTCAGTAATATGAAAAACAGTTGAGGGAACTGGAAATGTTTGGTTTGTAAGACTGAAATTTTAGGAAGGACATAATCACCATCTTCAACTATCTGAAAGACTCCAGAGGAAAGGGGTTAGATTAATCAAAGAGAGTAGAATGAAGTGTCAATATAAGGAAGAGCTTCCTAAAACTTTCTTCAGCAGTGGAAATGGCTCTTTCATGAGGTATTGAACTTTTTCTTCCTTAGAGATAGTCAATCAATAATCATGTATTAAGTACCTACTAAGGAAGCTAGGGAAGCCAGGAGGTGAAGATGAGGAGGGAAAGCCTTCTAGGTATGAGAGATGGCCAGTAAAACTTCCTGGAGCTAAGAAATGATTACGATTATGATTATGAAAGACTTTAAAGACCTTTCAGTACCAAAATCCTATAACCCCAGGATTACCCAAAAGAGTACATGCAAGAACCCCAGATAAGAACAGGATTCAGATAAGAGCACCTATGGGTCTGACACCATGCAATTGCAGAGGGGCTAGAAAGGAACCAGACCAATACTGAAAAGGACATCGGCAATAAATTGGCTCTTCAAATGAATTACCAATAGCTGTTGTTTTATTTTAAATGAATGAGCTTTAGAAATTATCTTCCAACTTCTTTATTTATCATATTATCAATTATTATCCAACTTCTTCATTTTATAGATAAGGAATCCAGGGCTCTGAGAAGCTAATTTTCCCAAAGTTACACAAGCAGTAAATAGCAGAGCTAGATTTTAAACTTAAGTTTAATAAAATAAAACCAAGATCATAGAATCAAGAACTATGGGCTTCAATTCTTTAATTTTATAGAGGAAGAAACTGAAGGTCAAAGAGGTTTGATCAAAGTGACACAACTTGTTAAGTAGAATTCCACCCTAGGTCATTTGACATCAAGAGCAATGTATTTTCCACTTCACATGTTTTTATAGTCTAGTTACAGCCAAATCTTCAAAACAGAATCAGGGCAGAAGAGATCTGAAATTTATTTGGAAGTAGGTTATATTGCCAACTCTCCCAAGCAAGAAACTATTCTCTGGTAGATTCAGAAGATGGTATCTTGGAACAGATCCAGTGTAACTTCAAGCTCACTAGGGTTATGTGCTGGAGTATAAAGAATAAATGGGGAGATAGATGAGTTCACTGTTTGTCAAGATTCAATTGTTAGATACCAGTCTGAATGATAGGGGCAAAAAGTCAGCATTCCTTAGAGGGAAAGGCTCCTATGGTTTCTAACTCTTTCCACTGATTGTACTAGAATTCTGATCTCTGCTACTATAAAATCCACCAAGAGCCTAAATTATTGATGCATTTGGAGGCAAAGCAAGGTAGAAGAAGAGAACAAAACTTATGATGCTATCTTTCTCTTACCAAAAGAACCTAGGTTTAAATTCTGGCTCTGCTATTTACCACTTCTTAACTTTGGGAAAATTACTTAGCTTCTAGGACCTTAGATTCCTTATCTGAAAATGAAGAAGTTGGGTGATAATTGATAATCTGATAAATGAAGAAATTGAAAGATAACTTCTAAAATTCATTCATTTAAAATAAAACAACAATTACTGATTACACATTTGCAGATTTCTGTTCTAGACAATAAAGGTCATTCAAGATCTCTATCTCTATCTACAAATATATAGGTGATTACTACAAATATGTAGAGATAGATAGATATCTATATCTCCATGCATATAATCATTCTAATGTATGTGTGTGCATATGTTTCATATATACATATATGTATAGGCATATTTATGTGTGTATATATGGTGGTATTCAGTCATTTTCAGTAATGTCTGACTGTGACCCAATTTGGGATTTTCTTGACAAAGATACTGAAGTTGTTTGCCATTTTCTTTTTTCATTTTCATTTATAGATGAAAAAACTGAAGCAAATGAGTTAAGTGACACAGCTAGTAAGTGTCTTGAGGCCAGATTTGAATTCAGGGGAAATGAGTCTTCTTTACTCCCGGGCCAGCCCTCTATACCAGATACCCACTGTACCATTTAGCTGCTTTATCTATGTAGGTGTGTATATGTGTGTGTGTACATACATATATATGTACATGCCTTACACATGTATGGAGCATGAAGGTTATGTGTACATACATGCATGTACATGTGTACACATAATAAGTAAATAAATACATACATGAATATATACATGCATATATATAATTTAGCCTCTGCCTCATGGAGTTTATAGACTAAGAAAGGTTATGACTCAGATACAGACAACTTCTAGCTTTATAGTGTATGCTTTTTTGTCTTAAACTCAGCCAATCTAATGAACCCAAACTCCCATGCCTTATTTTGCTATTCTGAGATTATAAGAGAAGTAAACTCTCTTAGAAGTGCTGACCCAGCAGAGTGGGGGAGCTGACGGCTAGTCACTGGTAAGGAAGGCTCAATGAATATTTATTATGGACACCAATAAGCAAGGATTGGTGTTGGAAAGGTTGAACTTCATGGTGCTAATAAAGGCCATGCTATTAATAGGCACTCCATGTCGACTCCATCTATGAATGATATTTTAAAATATCAAACTTATTAACAATAGTCTACCTCCCTCTTCCCTGGAAAAAAGCTTCAGCCACAACAGTCCCTCCCATGCACCTGCAGACAGCTAGACTGCCTGGCCAGGCAACTTTATCCCTCCTTTGAGGGATGCCCAGGAATGAATAAAGACATTTTACCTTAGTGTGATTAATGAATCAGGTGAGGATGTGCCTTTCTGGGGAGTAACTCCCCCTCCCCAAGGTTTCCAGCAGGTACTTTTGCATGGGAACAAAGCTTCTGCTAATGAGAAAAGTTAATGAAACCCCCAAAAGGCAAAATTTAAGATTAAACAGGACTCTCCTTTTCCTGTATTTTCTAAGATCTTATCTAAAGCTTGTTTCAAACTAGTTGTCCCTCCCTTCCTTCCTAGGCCTGGGAAATTAGTTCAGCCCTCAGAAAGCCAATGGAGTCAATAAAAGTAATCAGTAGAAGAACTTAACAACTTTGTGGATCCTGAGAGAGAATGAGTTCAGCCAGCTGTACAAAAGGCTATAAATCTTTACCAGAACCATTCTTTTGCATCAGCGTCTGGATATCATGGTGAAGGGAGAAGCCTGGGTCCTTATTGTATGAGCCCTCATGACCAGCTGCATGAATGAATGAATGTATGGATGAATGAATGAATGAATAAAAAAAAAAAAAAACCTTCAAACTACCTGGGAAATCAGAATCACACGATCATAGACTGTCTTAGTGGGAAAGATTTTAATCTTAGAATTAATCCAGTCTACTTCCATTTTAGAGGAGAAAAATTAAGGTTTGGAAAGTCTCAGTGACTTGTCTATGTTCACATGGGAATGATATGATATATGTGGGACTTGAAGCCAGGTTCTCTGACTTCCAGTCTAGGCCTCTCTAATTGACATTTACAAGGCATTTTACCCTGTGATTTTGATCTACAAAGGAGTCAGGGTAAGGATTATTCTGTTCACATTTGGGTAAAGAAACTGAAAATTTTCTTAAGTTCACAACAAGGGGAAAGGCCAACACCAGAAAATATACTTGATACCTTCTAATCCAGTTCTTTTTCTACTCTACTACTATCTGTAATAATAATGCTATATAATATTAAATATTACTATGTACTGCTATATAATACTAAATGCTACTATTACCACAATTAGTATGATTTATATTAGTCATAAAGCATCTGCTTGTTAAAGACAAGATCAACTGGTTAGAATTATAAACCAGAAGTTCTCCAACTTTTATAAACAAATAACATTTTCCTGTACTACCAATACAAACTCTAGAGAATTAAAAAAAAATTATAGCATTAGAACTGGACCATCATCACAGTTAAAGTGTTGTCAACATCTACCCAGATATAACACTGATCCATAAAAATCTATAAACAACAGTTTAAATATGTTATCATGCTAAATATGTATGACCCAGGCCATACCTTTCCCTTGGAATTCTTCCTTATGTCATCATATCACACGGTTTCTCTCTTCCCTTCCTTTCCATCTTCCTATTGTGTGTTGTCTTCTTCCCATTAGATTGTAAATTTCTTGAGGGCAGGAATTATTTTTCTTTTTTTTCTTATTTATATGACCAGTATTTAGCATAGTGCCACACAGTGGGTGCTTAATGTTGGTTGTCTTTAATTTTCATAAAGCCCAATGTTGGAGTGTTGGTTGAGTCTATGCTAAGTATCCCTAAGTGGAACATGATCATTATTTCTAAATATTTGAAGAGATGTCCTGGAAAAAAAAAAAAAAAAAAAAGATGAGATTATTCTTCTTTGTGTCAGATATAGAGCAAGGAAGGATTGAGAAAGAGGGAAGTTATGAGGAAGAAAATTTAAACTCAATTTAATGATGAACTTCCTAATAATTAGAGCAGTTTAGCAGTGTAATTGATTACCTCATAAATGTGGTGAAATCTCTGTCATTTGGAATATAGAAGCAAAAGCTGTTCTGCCATGGAGGAAGAAGGTCAGATTATAGATATCAGGTTCCATAATCTTGAAAATGGCCATGTACCTTGCGTCAAAATCATTTATATATGATATCATTTGAAATTTAATAGCTGTATATGTAACATTCTGTATCCATAGCCTACCACTTTCCTACCAAAAGGGAAAAAAAATGAATCTTTCATTTTTCTTTCTTTGGAACCAAAATTGCTCTCTGAATTTAATGTCACTTCTTATGCTTTTAATATCATCTTTATTTACATTGTTATAACCATAAGTATAGTGTTAGCCTATGATTTCTTATAGATTATAACCTATCCAGTCCTTCTCATCCTTTGTTTTATTCATGCTATTCTATGAATATGTGACTTATGTATGGGTTGGAGGGAAGTAGGTCATTCGCCAATTTTATAATTTTGTTGTACTGTGAGTATTGGTAGAAAACAAATTTCTCTGAGGCTATGAAATTTCCATTGGAAGAGACAATGTAGTTTCATGTAACCATCATGTAACTCATGTAGTATCATGTAACCAAATGCCTGAGTTGGGTTTCTCTGCTCTAAATTTTGTGGTTCTAGTATTTATTCAATTAAAGCTTAAAATGTCAGAAAGATAGTGCTTGGCACTGAATAATTGAATATGTTGAAGTTAAAGAATTAAAAGACTGAATGCTACTCAAAAAAAAAAAAAGATATTTCATAGCTGTGTGACTGTAGACAAGTCACATCTTATCTATAGGAATAGTCACTATATATATACCTAAAGTCACTATCTCATAGGTTTAACTTAACCCATAGGCTTGAGGCTCAACTAAGATAATGTACATTAAAAGAAATCACTAACGCTTAAAGACCTATATACATATCAGTCACCTCTCATTATTGTTATCTTTCTAATCTTTTTAAGGGAGTTCAGATAGAAATAGTTTGACGACAATTCAATGACATCATTCTCCTACTATTATTTTTTAAATATTTAATGTTTAGTGGCAGATGGGTAAAAAGATTGCATTTTTAAAATTGAATGTAATCCTGTGGGCTCATTGAAAACATCTTTGGGGCAACAATTGCACATAGGAAAACAGGAATGATAGTGATATCTGATGCTGTTTCTACTCGGTTTTGATTTCTTCTACTCCATTGCTTTATTCAGAGAAATTTCATTTCATGTAGTTTGGAGAGTATGGAAATTTGGCATCATTTATATCTATTTAAAACAGTGTTCTTTCCTTTTTATGGATCAATGCTATATCTAGGCATTTATGGGTACTGGTCTTGTTTTTGATGGTATTTGATTATAGCTCTGCTGAATTCTCAGATATTTTGCAGTTTGTTCTTATAAGATGGTTATTTGTGTTCTTTTATTTTATGCAGAATAGAGAATTCCTAGTGTATAATTCTTGACACTAGATTTTGTCTTTCTATGTATGCTACAGCTTACATTTTTACAACCTGCAGTGTAATATGTTCTTTGATTTCTACCATTTTATTGCAGAATCATCATTGTTCAATAAATTTGGGGATCCTTAAGAATAACTTTTCACTAATTTCTGGTGGCAAAGATTTCATCCTGTATCATAATCATAAAATCCTGTTTTTGTAAATGAACCCACAAGAATAAAGTATTTGTTCAATGTTTCTTGGTCAACACATTCTTATTTGAGTTTATATGCATGTTGCCCCAGGAAAATCTCTTGAAATTCCATGCTCATCTCTTTTTGAAAACCACTTGAGACATTTTCACTACTTGTGCCATCTGGCTCATTTTTAGGTAGTCCTTCTGGAATTGATATGTTGATTTTCAATGCTTTTTTTTTTCAGCTTTTCCCTCTTCAGATTTAAGTAATTTCTCTGATACTAAGTGAAATGAGCAGAACCAGGAGATCATGGTACACGGCAACAACAAGATTATACAATGTAACTCTTTTCAACAATGAGATGATTCAGACTGGCTCCAATGATCTTGTGATGAAGAGAGCCATCTGCACCCAGAGAGAGGACTCTGAAAACTGAGTGTGGATCAGATTTAAGTAATTTCTCAATTTCTGTTTTAATTTTTATCTAATCAGTATTTAGGAATGGATCTGTTTCTTTTTATTTGAATTGATCTTCAATATTTTTTTGTGTAACTTGGAACTTAGGATAAGGTTTACAAAGAGCAGTTATGATATCCTTCCCTGAAACTGTAAGATCTGCTTTCTAGATCTGCCATGATGTAGTAGGACACTTGTCAAGGCCAACTGCATCCAAGCATTTCCAGCAGGTGGGGATTGGTATTTCTGATTACTTTCTTACCTTCTTATGGGTACAGGAAACAAAGGAACACAATGCCCTCCATGCCAAACTGATAATTACAATTGTACTAAATGGGATCTGCTTGCAACACATTTTTTATAGGAGCACATTGGCCAAGGTGCTAACAATCAGTTCTATTGACAGATCTCAGTTGTTGCTGTTTCAAAGTTCTTTCCAGATCTTCATAGCTACTATAGAGACTTCAGGGCATAATCATGTGATAAACAAGATGGAAGACAAGACATTTTCTTCACTCCTTATGAACTCTCAAAACTCTCAACACAAGAATTATCCACAGGAGGTAAAGTAAGTACAGCTGTTTCCACAAGCTAAGACACTAAGAAGTCTAATGAAGTAACAACCCAACGAGTTAACAGCAGAAGAATAGAGTCCCTAATGACATCCCTCAGCACTTCCTCTCCACTGACAGAGCAAGACATTCTGACCCAAGTATTTGTATTCTGAGATATACTTAGAAATTACTTTGTTTCTGCTGCAAGGTAATCCTATCTTAACACCACCATTCCATGGCAATAAGCAACAGATCTCTATCTGCCCCTCTTTTTTTCCTCATTTTTCCCTTTCCTTCCTTACCTTGCGGAGGAGGTTGTGGTATAAGAATGAGAGAGTAAATCTTGCATCTTGTACTGTGCTGTTGGCAGTAATCAGATTAAAGATCAGAGAGCTATGACAGGGTACCAGCATTGTGGGGGTCTACACCATACCTGAAAGAAAGGAGACTGGAATTTGGCCGGGGTCAGTTATGTTCCCTGCCCCCCCCTAAGTAACAGGATGATAAAAAAGTTAATTAGCCTTTGAGGGAGGAGACAGCTTGAATTCCAGCCTTTGAAGAATCCAATATCAAAGAGTAGTCAGAAAATGAACAAAAAAAGGAATATAAGGAAAGAAACCAAAAATTATCAAAGCTCTCAGTCAAAAGAAAACTCAATTAAAAGTCTTGGGCACAAGTTAAATCAATAGGAAAAATATTAGTACTAAAGGTAAGCTATCTACTAGAATATCTAAATGAGCTCAAACATCTCTGAATAAATATTACAAGGCAAAAAATATTGAACCAATTCCTGGTGAAAGAGTGAATTCCAGGAGAATGTGGAAGCACAGTGTAATATTTTTGAATAATTCACGAAAGAACTAAGAGTGCTGAAAGCAGAATTTTTGGCTTGCACGCCAGAAACAATTGGAGAAAAAAACCAAAGAAACATAAACCTTGAATCTATGGTAGTAAAGTCCTCCAAAGAAATGAAAGAGGGAGCAACTGATTGGGAATATGAATCTATGGAAGGACAAACTGGAAGAATAGCAGCAAAAAAGCAATACTTTTCAAAAGAATAAATAATCCCTATAGGAGCAAAATATATTGATTTCAAAAACAGGATATGTAGAAAAATCTTAAGGATCATAGGTCTCCCAAAATAACATGATGAGTCAAAAAACCTAAATACCATAAAACAAAAAAATAAAATAAAAATACTACTTGGAACTTCTGAATAAGGAGATGTTGTGGGTCACCATGCAAAGCAAGTGAAAGATGGCTTCCAGAGTTCTTAAGATGCACAGAATCCCATTTAACACATTTCCCTGCCTAGCATTCCTTTACTTTGCTATTGTCTTTCACTTGGGTTATCAATGATGGTTGGAATTTGAAGAGATTATTATTATTATTTATTTCTTAGCTATAATAAAAGCTCAAGAAATGTTTGTTGATTTATTGGTTCTGCAACCCTAACCTGATTTACTTCTAGTGAAATATTGTTTAGGCTTCAATTACATTTTAAAATAACAGAAATGAGTTAGAAGGGTTAGAAACCCACTAGAGTCCTTCCTAATTTTAAATTGCTGATTATGTTCAGCATATGTATGTTAGTACAGACTGGTTCTGCAGTTGGTGCACAAGCTCATTATCTGAGCTTAGATAGATAATGGTGTCAAAATAATGATTATCTTTCTCTTCACTAGATTGGAAGCCTCCTGAAGACAGGATCAATGCCCATGGATTCCCAGCACAGGGCCTAGTGCATAATTGGTACTTGATGCCTAAAGTTTGTTGATATTTCTATGTCATTTAAAAATGTATTATTTTGTTATTAATTTCATTTACATAATATTTTAAAGTTTATGAAATAATTTGTAATACCTTTAAAACTTCTGAGGGAAGAAGTAATAGGTGTTATTATCTCTATTTTAAAGAAGGGAAGACTGAGGCTTGCTCAAAATCACACAAATAAGCAAGTGAGAGAGAGCCATCTGCATCCAGAGAGAGGATTGTGGGGACTATATGTGGATCATAACATAGTATTCTCAGCTTTATTGTTGTTGTTTGTTTATCTGTTTGTTTTTCTCTTTAATTTTTCCCCTTTTGATCTGGCTTATCTTGTGCAACATGATAAATATGGAAATATATTTAGAAGAACTGCATATGTTTAACCTATATTGTATTATTTGGTATCTAGGGAAGGGGGAAGATGAGGAAGGAGATGGAGAAAAATTTGGAACACAATATTTTGCAAGGATAAAAGTTGAAATCTATCTCTACATGTATTTTAAAAAATAAAATCCTATTATTATATAAAAAAGAAAAACTTGGGTATTATGATCAGGTTTTATATTAGGTCTAATTCTAGCAGTCCTCCAAATATAACTATCCTCACTCAAGCTCATTCTTCACCAACAACCTTATGAATGGGAGCAATGGGTATGCTAGGGCGGGAAATGTATCAAATGGAAGAGTGACTTCATCAAAGCCCCCAGAAGTAATCAATGGCAGAAGCATGGCTTTTGACTCCATGATCCCCTATTCTGGACTTTCTACAATACCACACTGCCTCCTTCATTTCCTAAGCAGGGGCTCTTCCTCTTGCCTTTATCCTGATTTTCTGGAAATATCAAAATAGCTGCAGCCCCAGTATTTTTCACTCTTGCTGGGAAGCTATGTCTTAAAGCCTCTAAAAGGAATGCATGGCTTGAAGTTGAGCTTTTCTTGTGTGGAAGATTCTGAAAAGAGCAAATGTTTTCTTGGCCACACTTTAATGGGTTTGCTTGAAGTTAGGAGATGTTGATTTCTGTTAAAAGTCAGTGATTTGTGATTATTTTTCCTTCCCAAAACAGAAAGATTAGTCTCATATTTTACATTTGTTTATTTATTGCTCTTTGAAATCCTCCCCTTCCCACTTCAGAGGAGGAGTGAGCAGGTCCTTATTGTATGAAATTTGTGTAACCCAAACTATTCTAAGTGCCCTTAGAATGAGGTATCTCATTCTGTATCATGGGTCTCTTTGGGTGTTTGGTAATATTTTTGTCAGAATAGTATTTTTAAATAGTATTTTATTTTTACAAATACATGAATGACAGTTTTTACCATTCACCTTTGCAAAATCTTGTGTTCCAAACTTTTCTCCCTCCTTCCTGCCAAGACAGGAAGCAATCCAATATAGGTTAAACACTCATTGAGTTTTCTAAACATATTTTCATATTTGTCAAGAAAAATCAAATCCAATGGGGAAAAATATGAGAAAGAAAAAAAGCAAACAACAACATCAAAAAGTTAAGATACCATGCTTTGATTCATATGCAGTCTCCATAGTTCTCTCTTTGGATGCAGATGGTACTTTCCATCACAGATCTATTGGAACTGCATTGAATCACAGCATTGTTGAAAAGAGTCAAGTATCCACCACATTTGATCATCATAATCTTGTTGTTACTGTGTACAGTGTTCTCTTGGGTCTGCTCACTTCACTCAGCTTCAGTTCATATAAGCCTTTCCAGGTTTTTCTGAAACCAATCTGCTCATCACAAAATAATGTTTCTAATGCATAAACTACCCAAGATTATAAGGGAAATCAATCATGTCGAAATGTATCAATCAAAATATTTTCTTTAAAAAGTTCATGAACCCCAAGTTAAGGATCTCTGCTTTAGATTATACTTGGGGATCAAGGAAAAGAAAATCGAAAGCCATTTAATTAGATTAAAACAAAGTCATAGGATTTTAAAATCATAAAGCTAAGGCTAACTAGTTCTACCTGTACCTGATTAAGAATTCTCTCTTCAATTTTGTTTGCTATCTTCAGGACTGTTGTTATTGTTGTTGGGGTGGTGTGTGTGTATCTGTGTTTGTGTGTGTGTGGAGGGGGGAGGGCATCCAGTACTTTTAGAAGCAGTAATTTTTGGACAACTGAGATTGTTAGGAAATCTTTTCTTACTGCAAGATGAAATTTGCTTCTTTAATGTGAAACTAAAGCAATCTATTGCTTTAATGTGAATCTGATTTTTGAAGCCCAAGATGTAGAAATGGAAACCCTCTCCTACAGGAAGGCCCATCAAATTATTTTGGACAACTATCTCATGTATACAGAATACCACAAATGAAAATAAAAATAAAACATGATAAAAGATAATCAAGGCAAAAAAAAAAAAAAAAAGGTTAAAATCCAGCAAGGTTTAAAATCCTACCTGGGTGATTTTTGGAAAGTTTTTTTTCCTATCTTAGAATTTCACTTTCCCCCATTTGAACTCACGAAGCCTCTTCTCTAGGTGATCTGCCCTTTAAACTACACCCAGAAACTGGAGCACTCCCACTGAACCCAACTGGGGACACTTTTAAAGATGGTAATCCTGATGCTATTGTCTATCAGCCTCTTTATAGGCAAGTAGATAAACAAAATCACGAAATAATTGAATTATTTGAATATAAAGAAAACTTGTAAAAATCTAGCAATAGATTTAGAGAAATGCTAAACTTGGTATTATTTATATCCTAGAAAGAGTGGTGTAAAATGTATATTAGCTCTTTTGTGGTGACAAAGAATTGGAAATTGAGGGGATGCACAGCAATAGAGAAATGGCTCAAATTGGCTCAAAGATCCCTCTTATATGAATGTAATGGAATACCATTGTACTTTAAGAAATGATGAGTAGGCTGATTTCAGAAAAACCTGAAAAGATTTACATTAATTGATGCTTAGTGAAGTGGGCACAGCAGTCTTGCACACAGTAACACAAACATTGTGTAATGATAAATTATGATAGATTTACCTGTACTCAGCAATATCCAAGACAATTCCAAGATTCATAATGGAAAACGCTATCCATATCCAGAGAAAGAAGGATAGAATCTGAATGCAGATCAAAGCACACCATTTCCATCTTTTATGGAAATTATTTATATTATGTGGCTTTTCCTTTTGTTTTATTTTTTATTTCACAACATGAATAATATGGAAATGTTTACACAATTGTACACGTGTTACCTATGTCAGATGATTGCTTGCTTTCTTGGGGAGAGGGAGGAAAAGAGAGAAAAATTTGGCACTCAAAATCTTGTAGAAAATGAAAGTTAAAAAACTATCTTTACATGTAATTGAAACACATATTATTTACAAAGGAAAAAAAAGAAAAGAAACAAAATGTATGTCATCACCACAAAATCATAAAAAACAAAAACAAAAACAAAAAAAAAACTCCAGTAAGGACTAAATTTGGGCCATATAATACTTAGATTAATATAATTTTTTTTTAAATCTAAGTATTAAATGGCCCAATGTATTCAATTTAATTGGAAGCCCCTTGAGAGCTTCTTTTTGTATTTCCAGTGCCTAGAACTACTTGGCACATAGTAGACACTTAATAAATGTTTATTAATTTATTAAAGAGGAAGAGAAGGAACATTTATTAAATATCTACTGTGTGTCAGGCATCTCATTTGATTCCCACAACAATCCTGAAAAGCAGATGCTATTTTTCTTATTTTAGTTGAGGAAAGTGAATTCAATACTTATCTTAACTAAAGATAAGTTAAGTGACTTGCCCATAGTCACACAGCTTGTATCTTAAAGCTGAATTTGAACTTAACTCTTTTGAACTCAAGATCCCATGCTTAAACCACTGCCCCATCTAGTTGCCTCAGGCACAAGACTCAGACAAGTTGAAATGAATCTGAGTTTATATTGGAGGCTTTCCTCTTGTCTGGGTCCTTTTCCGTATTCAGACAACCACAGTTATTTCACAATCATTGTTGTTCAGTTATGGCCTTTCTGACCTCAATTGAAATTTTCTTGGAAAAAAAAAAAATACTGAAGCTGTTTGCCATTTCCATCTCTGGCTAATTTTACAGATGAGGAAACTGAGGTAAACAGTTAAGTGGCTTGCCCAGGATCACACAGCTGGTCTGAGGCCAAATTAAAATTCTGGAAAATGAATATTCTTATCCTTAAGCCTGAAACTCTGTACACTATGATGCCACCTAGCTGCCCACTTGGATTTCACAATCTGTTGGCCCAATTTGTTGTAACTAGGATCCTTGCGAACGTGTTGTTCACAAAGTCCAAGGAAAGGAAAAATATTTATTTATGGATAGAAGAAAACAAATTGAGCCCATGAAAAATAAAATTATAACTCTCAGTAGGTGTTGTTACTTGTGATGTTTCTTAGCTCCCATTTTTCAGAGGCTTTTTACAGCTCAGCAGATTGTGCTGAAGATCATTTTTTCAATCAATCAATAAGCTCTTATTAAGACTCTGCTATTGATAGCCTGTGCTAGGCTAGGGATAAAAATGTAATCAATGAAAGAATTTCTCCAATCAAGGAGTCTCTATTCCAATGGGAGAGAAAAATGCATATGTACGTACATAAAGAATAAGTACAGAAAGAATAAATATAAAACAAAAAAACCAATTTTAAATACAAGATAGTTTGAGGAGGGCACTAATAATTGAGGTGACTAAAGAAGGCTTTATTTAGGAAGTTATGCTTGTTTGAGTTTTATTTTGAAGCAAGAGAGAGATTCTATGAAAATAAAGAGGGAGTATACTTCCTTTTTAAGAGTAGTATTTTATTTTTCCAAATACATGTAAAGATAGTTTACAATTTCATTTTTATAAAACTTAGTGTTCTAAATTTTTCTCCCTCTTTCTCTTATCTTCCTCCTCCCTCAAATAGCAAGCAAAAAAAGAAAAAAAAAATATCCTTGAAATCCAGAACAATGTACATAGTAACAAGTTTATATGAAGATAAACTGTAATGTAGTTGGCTCTTTTCAATAATACAGTGATTCAAAACAATTCTAATAGACTTGGGGTGAAAATGCCAATCACATACAGATATGTTCTCAATTGCGCATTGTTGAAAAGAGCCAACTCCATCATAGCTGCTCCTCACTTGATATTATGTACAACATTGTCCTGATTTTCATCCATGTATTTTTCTTTCTTTTTTAAATAATAGCTCTTTATTTTTCCAAATACACATAAAGATAATTTTCAACATTCACCTTTGCAAAACCTTATACTCCAAATTTTTTTCCCTTCTTTTGCCCCTCTCTCCTCCCCTGAACAGCAAGCAATCCAATATAGGTTAAACATGTGCAGTTCTTCTAAAAATATTTCCATATTCATCAAGCTGCACAAGAAAAATCAGATCAAAGGGAAAACAAAAACATGAGACAGAAAAAAATAATGACAGCAACAAAAAAGTGAGAATACTATGCATTTAGTCTTCATAGTTCTCTCTCTGAATGGGTATGGCTCTATCACAAGTCTATTAAAATTTCCTTTAATTACCTCATTGTTGAAAAGAGCCAAGTCTATCACAGTTGATTAACACATAATCTTGTTGCTGTGTATGATGTTCTCTTGGTTCTACTCACTTCACTTAGCATCAGTTCATGTAAATCTCTCCAGGCCTTTCTGAAATCATCCACATATAAGGAATCATTTCTTATATAACAATAATATTCCATTACATTCATACATCATAACTTATTCAACCATTCCCTAACTAATGGTCATCCACTCAATTTCCAGTTCCTAGCCACTATAAAAAAGTCTGCTACAAACATTTTTGCACATGTGGGTCCTTTTCCCTTCTTTATGATCTTTTTGGGATACAGATCCAGTCTGTTGGATCAAAGGGTATGCAGTTTTACAGCTCTCTGCGCATAGTTTCAAATTGCTCTCCAGAAATGATCCAGGTTGGATCATTTCACAACTCTACCAACAACCAAACAAAATTAGTCTTTCATTTTTTCCCATATACTATCCAAAATTTGTCATCTTTTCCTGTCATCTTAGCAAATCTGAGAGGTATAAGGTAGGAGGGAAAATATTCCAAGCATGAGGAGAGAGAAGCAGAGCTATGTGTGAACAGCATCGCAGAGTGTGGAAGGGGTAGTAATGTACTAGAAGGTTAAAAAGGTATATTGAATGATTTTGTTGAGTTATTTAAAAGCTAAATAGAAATTGTATTTTATCTAGAGACATTTAGGATATATTGGAGTTCAAGAAGCAGGAAATTAACATATTTGGATTTTGCTTTTAAAAAAATTATATTAGCAGTAACCTGGAGGGAAAGATATGTATCAAGAAGACCAGTTAAGAAGTTGTTGCATAAAATTTAAATAAAGCAGAATGATGGTGCCCATCTCTAGTCCCTGATGCTTGTGAGGCTGAGACTGGTGGATCAATTGAGGTCAAAAGTTCTGAGCTAATAAGGTTAAAACTTGATCAAGTGTCCACACTATGTGCATCTTAAATGCAGTATACTCTTGGAAGCTTGGAGGCCATCTGGCTATCTAAAAAAGACTAATATCTCAGGTTGGAAGCAACTTGGGCCAAAGTTTCCAGGATGATCAGCAGTGGTACTGGGTCTATAAGTGACTGCTACATATGCATCCTAGAAGACAGGAAAATGCAATCTAAAAAAAAAAAAAAAAAACAAACATAATGAGATGTAATAAAGTTCTGTACCGAGGTAGTTATTGTTTGTATAGTAAGTAGACATAAGATTTAGTGATATTGTGGAGATAGAAATAACAAGATTTGACAACTGATTGTATATGAAGGGTAAGAATAGTGAGGGACAACACCAAAAGATTGGGAGACCAGAAGAATGAAGGTGCTTTTAACAGAAATGGGAAAGTTTAATAGGAAAGAATGAGTTAAGTTTTGGACATGCTGATTTTAAATATCTTTAGGATATTGATATGGAAATGTTCAATGGATAACTGGTGATGTGGAATTGAAGCTCAGGGAAGAGACTGGGGCTCAATTTAGCCATCTGTGAGGCACATAGGTAAAAAAAGATCATTGCAATCATGGAAATTGATGACATTACCAAGAAAGGGAGAGTATAGAGAGAAGAAGGCCTAAGACAGAGCCTTGAAGAGTCCTCATCATTAAAGGGCATGATTTGAGTGTTTAGCCAACAAAGGAGACTGAGAAGGAAAAGTTCAACAGGGAAGAAGTGAACCAGGAGAGACAACCCAGAAAGAAAAGAGTATTCGGGTGGAGAAAGTGATGATCATTTTCAGATGCAGCAGATGAGCTGAGAAGACTGAGTAATGGCTCTTGGTCATTGTTTCCCATCATGCTCTCTCTGTCTATTAGGTAAAAGCATGCTTCTTACTGCAGCTCTCAAAGGAAAATGTCTTGTCATTTTTTCTTGAAAGTTTTTAGAAACTTCAGCAAGCAGTATCTGCCACCTTCTTCAACAATGCAGAGCCAGTACTATCAGTATTCATGTGAATCCTTCCCTTGAAGATCCATCCTATATTTGGGGGAGATATCCTGAGCTCCTTTGTTTTGAACTTAATGGCTTGGCTCTTATGGAGTATTGAACAAGGACCCTGATTTGGATTTCTCTTGCCAGTGCCTGGCCTTATAAAAACTTGTCCATAAGTTGGAAATATCCTGCCTCTTATATTTTCTAAGTAGGTCTTATTCCAAGACTAAGTTGGGTGGGAGGGAATTTCATAGAATGATGTATTCTATTACCACAAAGCACTTCAGCATCTTCTGTGACTCAAAAGACTGAAGATTTCTCATTATCTCCCCAATTGTGATATAACCTATGAATCTCTATGGAGATAATGAAGTGAAATTATTTAAATTAGCAGGGGGTTGTTCCACTGAGCTCCAGAGTAGGAGATGGGACTCAAGCTGTCTCCTAAAATTTCTTGGTTCTGGGGAAGAAAAACATTTTATTATGTCTACTATATCCATATATGTTTAATAATGTTTTAGTAAACTTCAAAAAGGAAAAGCTCATAATCTTATAAAAAGTAGTAAAATCAATAATAATGGGAGATTTTAACATCCCACTATCTGAATTTGATAAATCCAAGAAAAATATAATTAACAAAGAAATTACAGAGATAGATCTAATAGATATATAGACAAAGCTCAACAGAAAAAACAAATAACCTTCTTTTATTTTTCCTCTTTTTTTCAAATGCACATGTAATGTATATTGATCACGTTCTGGGAGATAAGGAAGATAGAGGCAGAAATTTTATATACTACATTTATGGATCACAATAGAATAAAGTTAGCAGTAAATAATCTTATAATGAATAAAAAGTGTAGGCACATATGGAAACTAAAAATGATTTATTAAATAATATCTGAGTAAAAGAGGAAATTATAAAAACAATCATAGATTGCATCAAAGATAATGACAATATATATTCTGCATATCAAAATCTATGGGATGCAGCCAAAGCAGAATTCAGAAGCAATATCATTTTAGTGAATGCTGATGCCAATAAGAAAGAGAAACTTGAGCTGTCTGCTCTTTTAAAATAACACACAAAACTTAGAAAAAGAACAAAGGCATACTTATATCAACAGAACACAGAAAGAGAGAAAGAGCTGAGCAGAGAGTAATACAATTAAAAAGAAGAAAAATAATAAGTCTAAATCTAAGAAATGTTTTTGACAGGACTAATGAAATTGGTAAATAATTAACACATGTATTTTTTAAAAGAGAGCAAACCCAAATCACCCAAATGAGAAAAAGGAAAGAGAAAATTATAGAATTTTATATAGAAGTTGAGATTAATTGGAGTTAATCCAATTCTTATTTTACAGTTGTGAAAATTGATATATAAAGAGATTAAGCAATTTGTATAAGGTCAAATAGGTAATAAATATAAAAATAGAATTATAAACTTATTTTATAAGCCTGAGTACTTTTCACCTTGCCATTCTGTCTCAAACATCATAATGAAAGCAAAAGAAATCAAGAAAATGATAAGAGATCACTAAAAACAATTCTATGATAAGTGACACAATGGAAAAAGCAATGGATTTAAAGTCAAAGTAACTGACTTAAAAGCCTGGCCCTTGCTATTTGTTAGACCCTAAACAAATCCTTTCACTTCTATGGGTGACAATGTCCTTAGCTGTAAAATGATGAAATTGGACTAGGTGACCACTAAGATCCCTTCCAGTTCTGTTTGACAAAATATAAATGATTTCCCTGGTATGGAGAACTAGTAGATAAAGAAATCCTTTGTGCTAATCTGGGGCAGTACTCTTTGCAATTCTTCTGTTTTTAAATGTTAATGTTATTGTTATTTAAATTTTTTAATTATTTAACAATAATTAAATTATTTATTACTTTGTTTTATAAATTCATAGCTTTTAAATGGTAATTTTATTAATTTTTTAATTAACAAATTTTTTTTTTTCTAACATAATTTTAGAGAATGCTGTATAGGTAACTGAGAAGTTAAGTGTCAACCAGGATATCTTTGTGACAGTGTGTGTATATATATATATATATATATATATATATATATATATATATATATATATATGTATATCAGAGTTAGGACAAGACATTCTGATTTTCAGGTGGTGCTCCATCAACTCTCTTGTCTTTGTTTCTGTCTCCAGATCTTTCTTTGTCTGTTTCTCTGTTTCTGTTTCTGTCTCTATATCTATGTCTCCCTCTCTCCCTCTTCTTTTCTCTCTCTCCTCTTTCTCTTTCTCTTCCTCTTCTTCTCTCCCTTTCTTTCTCTTTTCTTCCTTCCCTCCCTCTTTCAGGGAAATTATATTCTATCCCTTCTTCATCCACCATGCTATAGCTGCCTAGGACATTGCTTGTTCTGGAAACAGCATTTGTAACACTTAGGTGCTTGACAAAATCTCCTGGGAATCAGATAGCTGAGTGTATAAAGTTGATCTGGTCCCTAACCTTCTGCAGTGCCTCTCTACCTAATCCAAATTCTCTGTAAATTAAGACATCAAAAGTATCCTTCTTGTAGCTCAGACTGATTATCACCATGTGTCTCACAATGGCACCTGCAGCATCAGTGTTCTATGAATGAAAAAAGGTGGAAGTAGGCAAATGAAGGCCATGAGTAAGGGATCCCAGACTTTGACTAAAGAGAGAACCAGAGCAAGAGGAGAGAAAGTGTATGTAGTAGTGGGGGATGGAAAATATAGCCTTCACCTTAAGAAAAAAAGAGATGTATCGTATAGATTATTTCATAACAAAAGAAAACTCAGAAGACTCCCCACTTCCTGCTAACAAGGCAAATATAGTTTTGATCCCTCGACAAAACAAAGGCAAGGCTGAGAAAGAAACAATATCATTAATGAATATTGATGTAAAATATTAAATGCAGTACTCACAAATAGAATATAGAAGTACATAAAAAAATTATCCATCATGACAAAGTAAGATTTATAACAAGAATGTAGGAAGGTTTAATACCAGGAACACAATCATTGTAATAAATCATGTTAACAAGAGAAAAAGTAAAGACTACATGATCATATTATTAGACTCAGAGAAAGCCTTCAATAAAAGACAACATTAATTTAGATTAAAAATGTTACAAATGGTTATAAAATGATATTTCCTTATTATGATAAAAATGCATATTCTAAACCATGAACTAACATTATATATGATTTAGAAATATGAAGCATCCTCAATGAAACAGTATACAGCTGTCTGTTGTGCATCAGCATTGTCCATTCACCATTTTTATGAGACAATGTGGCATTATAGAAAAACTATCAAACTTGGAGTTACAGAGAAATGATGTCTTCCACCATGATATCTTCTGGGTATAACCTGGGTACATCAAATCCCATCTTTGGATTCCAGTTTCTTCATCTGTAAAAAGCAGGTGCTGGGCTAAATGATTTCCCATTTTAGAAGTATGATTCTATTTCTGCAGTCTTAGAAATGTGAGCAATTTTCTTTTCTTTTTTCCTTTTTGGTCTGGAGCTGTGATTTTGTTAGTGGAGGGAACTCCCAGGGTAGAATTTACCTTTATTTATTCAGATTGGTAAATATTCTGCCATGTAATTCCTAAGGTACTGAAAAGTTAGGGGACATGGTCAGAGTCACATATCCAGTACCAGCAAAAAACAATAAGGTATGAGAAATTAAAGGGAAAAGTTGTGTATGAAAAAGTTAAAATATATCTTCTTACAGATGGCATGATTATGAACTTAAAAAACCCTAGGCACTAAGAAAATAAAGCAAAACAAAAAGGCTTGATGTAAGACAAATTTTCTAAGAATATGAACTGTCTGGTGAGGTAATGAGTCCCCTGTCACTGGAGATCTTCCAGTAATGGAAATTGGAAAATCTTTTATTGGGGACTATATGCTTGATTACATCCTTTGAAATTCTTTCCAGTTCTAGAGTTTTGCCATTCTCTGAGTGCTTTAACTACTTTTTCCCCAAACCAAGAAAGGACTAGGAAGACAGGGACATATTTGGGCCATGGACAGGATATCAGGGAGGCAGGCAATGAGCACTGGAAACCATTTAAGAGCCTTCACAGTATGAGCTCCAGGATATCCATGGACATATTTGTCCAGAAGAATCAGTCAGTCCAGCCCAGAGAGGCGAACAAAAATCTCCTTTAGTTCCTGTGCATGAGGGGCAGTGGGTCACAGGCAAATCCTTTGTATCTAGCTACAAAAATGGTTCAACTCGAAGCTTTCAGGAGTCCTCAATCCAGCTGCTGCAGAGAGAAAAGAAAGCATCAAATAAAAGCCCAGCATCCTTTGTAAAACTGTAATCCTCTTGTAAGTATTTATCGCATGAATGGATTTTTTTTCAAGCCACTAGCAGCTTGTTATAGTAGGAGAGGTAAAAGCATTTGGAGTCTTTGCTAACTAGAGTTTCATTCACATATTCTTCCTGCCTAGATTTGTTGTGTGCATACCATTTCATTAGGAATCATTGATTGAACACTGTGTACAGAATTCTGTCCAAATACTGAAGAAGAGATGAATTTAGATAAAATACTCTTATGGAAGTCACAGGACCATTGACAACATAACATGTATAAAAACCCATAGTACTCTCCTAGCTTCAGATTTCAATTTTTTCCTTCTGCCCTCCTTCCATCTAAAAAACATTTATTAAACACTTATTATGCTTAGACTCTGTAATAATTACTGTGGAAACAGTGATAAAGCAAAATAAAAATTAAAAAAAAAGAATAGGACCTTGTATTCTTATGAGATAGAGACTATAATAATAATAATATGTGTCTCTCTATATAGAGAGAGAAAAGACAAATATTTATTAAGCATCTACTATGTGATAGTTACGATGCATGCTTTACAAATATTATTTCATTTCACCCTCACAATAGACATAAAGTAGGTGTGATTATAATTCTTATTTCACAGTTGAAGAAATTGAGACAGAGAATAAGTGATCTGCCCAAGTTCATACAACTAGTAAGAGTTGGAGGCCAGATTTTAACTCAAGTCTTTCAGACTTTGCCAAGCCTGTTGACTATCCAGTGCCTTTGGCATGTGAAATATTTGGAAGGTAAACATTAAGGGGAGGATCCTAGTAGCTGAGGACAGGAAGCTAGAAATGGGGATGATAAAAGCTTCCTGCAGAAGAGATCAGTTGGGTTGAATCTTAATGAAGGCTAGAAATTCTCAAAGATTGTGATGGGGATGAGTTAGAATGAGGAAAGTGTCTCATACACAAAGCAGAGAGGATTAAATAAAAGACATTATTTTTGAAATAGGTGAAAGGTGAAGAGAGCTTTAGATAAGGAGGTTGCTGCTGAGTGGGAAAAGGGACATGGATAAGGGATGAGAAAGAAGAAGCAATATGATATGGAACATCAGGTTAGCAATTCCCAATAGGTAGTTAGTTGGTGATAGAGAATGGGTACTTAGAAGAGTCAAGGATCTATGCATCTGTGTGTCTGTATGTCTGTTTCTCTCTCTCTCTCTCTCTCTCTCTCTCTCTCTCTCTCTCTCTCTCTCTCTCTCTCTTCTCTCTCTTTTTATCCATACATACATACATATATACATCTATATATTTGTCTCAGAATTATAAGCAGAGGTGACAATTAAACCCAAAGGAATTGATGAGATAACCAAGTGAGTTAGAAATAAGCCAAACTCAGATGGTTCTAAGACCTGAGGTCTAGGAGGGGACAAGCATGAGGAATATGGATTATTTCAATGAGAAAGTCCTCAAGACTGAATATGGTCTGTCTGAGAAAAGTACCCCAAAATGATGTACAGATTTCAGGGTTTTCAGGTAGGCAAACGGATGCCTTAGAGCATATAGAGGATATAGAGATGAACTTGGAGTAAGGAAGAACAGAGTTCAAATTTGATCTCAGATACTTACTAGCTGTGTCACTTTGAGTCTGTCACTTAACTTTTGTCTATTTCAATTTCATCTTTTGTGAAATGGGGATAATACTAGCACCTACCTTCCAGGGTGGTTGAGAGGATAAAATGAGATCATATTTATAAACTATTTTGTGAATTTTAAAATGATATATACATACTAGTTGTTATGCTGTTATTACTGTTGTTGATGTTGTTGATGCAGTAGTAATAGTATTTCTGTTTTTTATTGTTTTCTTTCTTCTATCATATATGCACATTAATTTTTAAAAATACACATCTCTTTATGAATCACACTTGGAGAGAAAAATCAGAACAGAAGGAAAAAATCATGAGAGGAAAAAAAAAACAGAAGAAAAAGTTTAAAAAAAAAGTGATCATAGCATGTGTTGATTTACATTCAGTCTCCATAGTTCTCTCTCTGGATAGTGTTTTTCCATCCAAAGTTTATTGGAATTGCCTTGGATCATTGAATCATGGAGAAGAAACATTTCTTTCATAGTTGATCATCAAACAATCTTGCTGTTACCATGTACGCTATATTCCTGGTTCTATTTGTTTTGCTCAGCATCTTTCCAGGCCTTTAGAAAATCATCTTGTTCATCACTTTTTATAGAATAATAATATTCCATTACTTTCACATATCATAACTTATTCAGCCATTCCCCAGTTGATAGGCATCTAAAAGTAACATTAGTGGTGGTGGTGGTGTCAAGAGGTAGTGATAGTGATAGTAATTAGTAGTAGTAGTAGTAATAGTAGTAGTAGTATTTGTATACTATCTCCCTACTGGAGTATAAGCATAATGAGAGTAGAGATTGTTATTCATCAACAGTTTTCATCCTCTCATTTCCTAAAATTTTTCTATACCCAATAGATCTTTAATAATTTCTTCCTATTATTATTTAATATTGGGTATTATAGGTATATGTATTTCTGTCATATTTAGTCTTTATATTTAATTTAGTACCTACTCAGGGTTATGCATGCTGTAAAAATCTAAGCAGATGTTAAATGAATGATATATGATAAACACAGGTGGAAGAGCAAAAAAAGGTATTTTGTTAAGTCTAAGTTAGAGAGAGGGATGGTGAAAAGTCAATATTATCCTAAATAGTTCTCCAGGCAAATACATGCAGTCTACAAGGTAAATTTCACCCTGAGATGCCATAAGCACATAATGGCTTCCTGTTCTTTGAACTGCTTAAGGACAGAGATTTATTTAATTTTTTAGGTTGAGACATCTAGGGTGTAGTGGTTTCAAGGTTGTAAGAATCAAATGAAACAATCAAGTACTTAATAGTTACTGTATATAGTAAATGCTGCATAAATATTAACTATTATTATTGTTAATGGTATTTATAGATAGAATATGTAATACAAGAAACAATGAGTATGATTAACACAGAAAAGCATAGGAAGATTATAGGAGCTAATTCAAAGTGAAGTAAATTGATCAAGGAAAAAAATATAAATATGGACTCCAGTAATGTGCATGGAAATGACAATTACATCAACAATAGCAGCAACAACAAGAACAACACAACTAAAACTGTGGAATTATAATGACCAAGTGGTTTCTTGGCTGCACATAATAATGTTATCTTGGCACTTTGAGCCCAAAGCTTAATGAATGATTTTTGATTGATTAGTCGATTTTCATCTTGGGGATAGTAATGTTTGCATGAGTAGGAAATCAGATTTCTTAGACAAAGTTGAATTTTGTCATTCTTAATATATTAATCAAAAGACATTCCCTAATGGTACACTTCATGTGCCTAACATTCATAGTATAGAACATATACAGAAATATTTGGGCATGCCATTATACAAAGAAATCACTAGAATCATAGGATTTAGAGCTGTGAGGGATCTTTAAGACCACCCAGCCCAACTGCCTCCTTTTATTTTTATTGGCATATTTTATTTTGTTTTTATTTTCATTGGTAGATACAAGAATTTAAATATGTGCATAAAAACCAAAGACAAGAAAAAAGTTATAAGCAAAAATGAAAACCAGAAATACTTATTCCTTCTACATTGCAATTTTCCCCATCCCTTTTGATATATCATGGGTCAGCATAAAAAATTAAATGGGAATTTGGAAAGAGTTTTGTGGAAGCAATAAATGACACTCTAAGGGCAATAGATGACAGAAAAAGTTTAGAAACTGAGAAATGCATAAAATATATGCATTGTATGATACAATACCAACATATTTTATCTTTTAATACTGTAAATACCCAATTAAAAAAAAAGAAAAAATAATCAAACTTCCTCTCTGGTATAAAGGAAGGGTAAAAAAAAACAAAAAACAAAAAACCTATATGGGGATTCCCTAGATTTCTTTTTTCTTTTTGCTGAGGCAAATGGGGTTAAGTCACTTGCCCAGGATAAAACAACCAGGAAGTGTTATGTGTCAGAGGCCAGATTTGAACTCAGGTTCTCCTGACTTCAGGGCTTTTCTAGATTTCTGAGACACTGCACTGCTAAACTCCACAAAATGGAAGGGATAACTACATTTCCTTTTTTTAAAATTAATTTTATGATTATAACTTTTTTTTTGACAGCACATATGTATGGGTAATTTTTTACAACATTATATCTTGCACTCATTTCCATTCCAAATTTTCCCTTCCTTCCCTCCACCCTTTCCCCTAGATTGCAGGCAGTCTTATACATGATAACTACATTTCCAAAGAAAACTAACTACAGAAGCCCATGAAAACAGCCACAGAACAGAAAACATAAATGGTTGTAAATGACTGAACATGAAACATCTTTGTCATTTGTTTGGAGTCCTGAAGACTCCAAGACCTGGAGTATTCTAATAAGATTGTAAAGTTGCTGTCCATGGTATTTGATATGCATTTTGGGTTGTTTGACGTTATTTTCATTCACATAGTTTTAAGACAGTGTATATAATGTTATTTTTCTTCTGTTCCCTTTCCCCCACCACCATACCACTTCTTATAATCTTCTCATATTTCTTTTTTGTTTTTCATGTTTGCCTTTCCATTATACAGTGATATTCCATTATACATTCATGTACCACTAACTGAATATAGTTCTAGGTGGCTTTTTCTATCTCCTCATTTGTTGTTCTTGTTGCTATTATAAATAGTGCTGTTAGGGATATGTATATATATATTTTTGTACAGATGGATTCTTTTTTCCTTCTCACTAATCTCAATATATTTTAAGCTCCAAAGTAGGGATTGTGGGACCAAAGGGAATGAATATTTCAGTAACTTTTATTGTATAATTCCATCTTGTTTTCCAAAATGATTAAATCAATTCACAGCTATACCAGAAGTAATTTGCTATGCCTATTTTCCTGTATGCTTTCCAAGACTGAATTTTATCATATTTTACTGTATGAATTTCAATGTTGCCTCAGGCATTTACTAGTTGTGTGATCCTAAACAAGTCATTTAACCTCTTTTGCCATCACATTCTTCATTTGGAAGGTAGGATATGGAATTCAATGGTCTTTAAAGTTCTAAACCTTATGATATTATAATCTTATGCTGGATCTAAAACTATTTTTACAATGATTTATTAGCTAGTGAGCTGGCGTGGGATTTAAGCATGTCTGAGTTCTTCCTCTTCCTCTCATACATCCTATGTGTATGCCTTTTAGCAAATCACTTAATGTTTTAGCATTCTTGGATAAGATTCCAAATAGCAGAACAATCACTAATTTAAATTAGTAGAGAGTGAAAGTTCCCTTTCCTAATTAGACTGTAGGTCACTCCTCTCTTCCTCCAAAAAAGAAAGGAAGAAAAGAAAGAAAACCTGAGGATTTTTAATATCACCGAATTTTTCATCAACTTAACTGTTAAATAGAACCTTTCTTCTTTTCTTTTCCAGAGAACCGTTCCTTACTGTAACAAAGAATGAAAGAGAGAGGGGGGGGGAAATCAGTTCTACAAAACTCACTATCAACTCAGAGTGGTTTTAATTTGCATTTCTGATTATTCTCAATTTTGAAGGCGTTTCAAGTGATTGGTAATAGTTTGTGTTACTTTGAGAAGGGCTTTTTAACACTTTCATTCTCCAGAGAAGAAAATTGAGTATGAGAGAAACTATAGGATCATAGGCATTAGAGTTGGAAGGGATATTTGAAGCCATCTCCTCCATTTTTGAGATGAATTGCTGAGACCCAGGGGGGCAAAAGTCTTTGCCCAGGAATATACAGGTAATGAGTTGTAGAGTCAGGATTTTCCTAATAATTCTCTTACCAGTAATTGCAATCATTTGAAATCCAGGATGTCTCCAATGTACAGGGCATATCTCTAATGATTGCATGTTTGTCATCCTTCATTCTTAAAGAGAACCAAAATTAAATTACTATATTAAAGTCAAATTGGTGTGTCCAATTGTGGCTGATCAGACCAGAATGCTCTCCCACAGGTCAGACATAAACAGTCCATATGAACATTTGGGGTGGGTTCTCTAACTTTGTTGCATCTTGTATTCCTTCTGAGCTAATTAAATTCTGCTTTGCTTATAAAACACAACACCTTCTCTGAGGGTACTCTGTTCTAGATGGTCCTGTGCCAGAGTATAATATTACATTTTACATTGGACAATGAGGAGATAGTCATAGGATTGTGACCAGGTTTTCTTCTATGAGCCATAAGTATTGAAATTGGATAGTGCAATGGAAAAAACAAAAACAAAACAAAACCAAAACCCAGAAACATTGGCTTTGGATTCTAAGAACCTGCATTCAAATCCTGCCTCTGATTCTTTTTATCTATGTGACCTTGAGCTAATTATTAATGAAAGTGGATTTTAGTTTCCTCATGTGTGAAATAATAGGATTTAGCTGGATGGCCTTTGATGTCACTTTCTCCTTAATCTCCTAAAAGATACCTGGGCCTTCATGTAATGAGATTCTGTAATCTATGAGATTATGAAAAAGAGAAATTATGGATTAAGATAAATGGAAAATCTATTTTCATTGTTAATATGTTTATTTCTTAAATTTATTTCTTTAAACTATAAAGGGAAAGGATTGTATAATTTTTCTTATTCCTCTCCTCCCCATCAGCAAAAGATCCTGTTTATAGCAGACATGGTAGTACAGTAGATAGAGCACTGATCTTGGAATCAGGAAGACTTCTTTTCTGACCTCTAACACTTACTAGTGATCTTGAGCAAGTCACTTAACCCTATTTGCCTCAGTTTTCTTATTTGCAAAATGATCTAAAGAAAGAAATGGCCAACCACTCCAGTATCTTTATTGAGAAAACCCCAAATGGGATCACAGAGAGTGGGACACCACTGAAATAACTGAATGATAACAAATAATATATATTTATTGAATTGAACTGAATTTATATATTGCTTTCCTCACAAGAGCCGTATGGGATTTTTAGTGCAGATATTATTATTCTCATTTTATACATGAAGAAATTAAGGCTTTAAGAAGGAAAGAAATATTCCCAGAGCCACACAGCTAGTAACTAAGACTCTATATTTGAACCTTTCTTTTTTTAGCTTTAAAGCTTTTTTTTCATTATATTCTATTATCTTTTTAATAATCCCTCACATATTTAGAGTACATTAGATTTTCATAAGGAAGTTCCTATTTATTACCTTATTGGATCTTGGTGATGAAAGTGAGGCAATTTGAGAGACTGGAAAGAATTCTGTAGTTTGGAGTTAGAGGATATTGGTCAAATTATATTTCTGTCCAAAAAAAAAAAAAAATTATATTTCTGTCCTTTGCTTTCTTCTGGGTGCTCTTGGACAAAACAGATATCTCTCTGGTTTACATTTTCCCATGTGCAAAATGAGAAATTTGACTAGATGATCTTTAAGCTTCCTTTTCTAAACCCTGTGATATGTTATAATGAGGACTCCATGAATAATCAAGTACAGGCATTATAATTATAAAAGCTGGCTGAGGTTACTAAACTCAGTGAGAAAAACCCTTCTTCTAAAGCAGATGATTATTAGTCTCAAATTTATAATTTTGGAGAATTCCCAGGTGTGGGCTTTGAGATGCTAAGAGATTTGTTCAGGGTCACACTGCCAGATAGTATGTGTCAGAGGAGAGATTTGAATCCCACTCTTTTTACTGAGGCTGACTTCCTAATTCCACTTACTATGACAGCTTGTCACTATGCTTAGTTGACTATAAAACAAAGTAATGATACATGTAGTTAAAAAGTACAGGGGAAAAAAAAAATGGCCATATTGAAGTCCAAGGGGATTTGGTTGATCAGGGAAGATTTCCAGAATGAGTTTGCATTTGAGTTGATCATTAAAAGATGAAATAATAATTCTACACATCATTTAAGACTCAGAGATCATATAATTTAAAAGGTGAGCTGAACAGGCAAGGCAAATAATTATGTTCCTTCCTTCAAGGAGCTTTCTTTTTAATAGGGGAAGGAAAAACATGAAAGGAAGCTGAAACTGCTAGGAAGATTAGAAATTTTCTGTTGCCTGGGGACATGATAGAGGAAGTCTGGAGTGCATCCTGGAGAAGGATGAGTCTTGGTTGGCTAGGGTGCCCCTCTTAAAAACAATCATCTCTTCCATATCAAGGGATTAGGAGCCTAATGCTTTCACAATCTGGAAAATCTTTTTTATTAAAGCTTTTTATTTTCAAAACATATGCACAGATAATTTTCAACATTCACCCTTCCTTTATAAAAAAGATGAGGGACAATTAAAGCAAACTATTGTATAACATCATTATCTACATCATCAAATCATTTCTCTGGTGTTCAGAGCCTTCTCAATGTCTTTACTTTACCTACCCAGCCCTATCTCATCCTGTTTGCTGATGCATTTTCCATTCTAACTAGACCAGCTTCCTCTTTCATCATCAGATATCCATCTCTTTGCCTCTGTTCACTTCGTATTTGGGACAAAATGAAGTACAAATTATTGAATGTTAACTCAAGAGATTCACTTACCCTAAGATAGCAAAGATACATAGTAGAGCTACAGTCCTATAGAGCTAGCCTTCTGATCTCCACTTGAAAACATCAACAGGGGAAACGTCAACAGGGGAAGTGGATGCTGATTTAAGTGGTTTTTAAGCATCTACCAAGAATGAAGGGTCCCCACCCCTATGGGTGGGAACTTTTATGTCTGTAGGTGTCTAGAATGCCTAAATCTAGATAATCAGAGGCCATCAAGAGCTCAGCTTAAGCTTTGTTTCCTCTATCCCCATCTAAAGGTCAATCCAATCTTGGTTTTGTTGCCTTTTAAGAAAAATCTAATATTAGTAGGATTGGGGAAATATGGCAAATATGGGTCTAATCAGTCTCCAGGAACTTCTCTCTCTCCTCTCTGCTTTTCTTTTGCCCAGTCATTTTAGTCATGTCCAGCTCTTCATGACCATGGTTTAGAATTTCCTTGATAAAGATACTGGAGTCATTTACCATTTTCTTTTCCAGATCTCTGCTTCTTTAAATCCCATCTATTTTTCCACACTTTGGATTGAGTCCCACTTTACTCAAGAAGCCTGTCCTGATCATCCTAGCACACAGTGATATTTCTGTTTTTTATCTAATTTATAACACACATTGTACAAGTGGAAAGAAATCTGGCTTTGGGATCCTGAGGCCTGGGTGAGAATCCTGACTTTGCTATTTTACTATTTGTGTGGCCTTGAATTGGTCACCATCTTACATGTTTCCTTTTATACAGTGTTGGAGGAGAAGATCTTTGATACCTTTTCCAACTTTAAATGGACCATTATATAATTGTTGGACTTGGGAGTCAGGAAATCCTCTTCAGACACTCGCTGTATGATCAAGGACAAGCCATTTAACTTTGCCTCGCTTTCTTCAACTGTAAAATGTGGATAATAAGAATACATACCCTAAGATCATTGTGAAAACCAAAAGAGATAATTATTGTGTGACCTCAAATGTAAAGCACTTTACAAAGTTTATGTGTTATATAAACACTAGTTATTATATTTTAAAGTTCTCTGGCTTTGCAGTCAGTATATTTGAGCTGACCAATTGTGGATAGGACATAGCCTCTCTGAATCTTAATTTTATTATTCTTAAAAAAGAAAAAATAATAATAATATTACCTTTCTTTCTAGGCTATAGGAAAATAGCTTTATAAGTCTTAAAGCACTAAAGAAATGGGAACTATTATTGTCACTATTATTAGGGCATCCAGTCATTCAACAAGCTTTGCCATATGTGAAAAACTACTAGCCTTAAAAACAGAATATCTGTAACAGTTATTGCATTCTTTTATCCACTGGGTCCACCAGGGAGTATTATCTTGGCTTCAGGCCATGTTTATTCTTTTGTGCCCTAAGATAGGACTTTAAAAAAAAATGCTATGGTCAATTGGGACTTGCAGAGTGTTGATGGCTTTCTGACACACAAGAACACATGTATACTAATTTAAGCACACAAAACTACACAGCAGGATGTACTGGCTAAGAATGTATACCTTCTCACTTTCCAAAATGCTTTTCTAGATGCCTTTTAATCAGCTCTTCACAATGCCCCCACGTGGCAGCCAGGGAGGGAGTGGAAGATCATTTACATTTGTCTGAGAGATGAATGGAGGAAAGAGGACATGAAAAGTATTTGTCCAAGGGCATACAGATAATAAGGAGTAGAGCTAAGACTAAATAGACCCCAGGGTTACCTGACTCTTGGGAGTCAGTAAAAATAATTCAACTGAATAAAATTCAAGAAACATATTAAGAGACTAACCATGAGCAAATTACTATGCTAGATTACTGGGGAAAGAAGGAGGGAAGGAAACAAGCATTTATTGAGCACTTACTCTGTGCCAGGTACTGTGCTTATCATTGAGAATATAAGCTTAAGCAAAAAGAAAGACTGTCCTTACTTTTATGGAATTTACATTCTAAATGAAGGGGAAAAAAGCTGAAAAAGAAGAGTAGAGGAAAATGCAAGTCCTCTTCATGGTATCATGGTTTTAAAGTCTGAAAATCAGAAACAGAGCTAGAAGGGAAATGAAAATTGCTTGGACCGCTCTATAATATTGAGTCCTTCAGAGAAACTCACTAATGGGAGAAAGGGACAGGGCTTGTAGAGGGATATTCCAGGTTTAAGGTTAGATATCTTGAGCAAAGTGACAATAGCGGTTCCCATGTCTTCTCTCTCAGGTGTTGATTGAAATTTCTCAATGACAGAACAACAGAGGAATGATTTTAAAGTCTGAAACACAGACCCGAGGGGAGATAAAGGGAAATAACAATCCTTAAGATCTCAAAGAATCTCCATCCTTTTAGGGTAGGGGGACAGATGCAATAAGAACACAGATAAGTAAATACAAGCATTGGAAGGGTCTGCAAAGATTTCCCATAGGAGGTGGTAGTGGAGCTGAATCTTAAGAGAAGATAAAGATTCTAAGAGATGGAGGTAAGGAAAAAGCACATTTCAAGAATGAGAGAGCCTGTAGTGAGAGGTGAGGGATGAAATTTAATATAATTTAAAATTTTTATTTTATTTTTAATTTTTGGAATAAAACATTTCCATAGTAGTATAATTTTTTTTTTAAAAAGATGATTACACATGAAATTGCAAATCTATTGTATACAATTTGCCATTCCTTTTAAAGATATAATAAAGTTATGATGTGGATTTCTTTTTTTTTTTCTTCTCCCAAATGACTATCATTAGACACATATTTGTTTCTAATAATAGGTAGGCACACACCCACACATCTTTTAGATGTGATATTGAATTTTTGTAGAACATAAAGTTGCTGAACATACAAAATATCTAGAAAGGTAGACTAGAAGCAGAATTTTAAAGGGCTTTAAATACCAGGCAAAGCCAGCATTATGAATCTTGGTGTCCTGAGGTATATTTAGTCAAGGGAAGAGATAATCCTTGGATATAGTTTTCCTAAGATATAAACCCTATACATCCCCCTGTATGTGTATGTGAATCTGACCTGAATTACTGTGCTCTCTGAATCTCCTCAAATCCAAGAAGAGAAAGAAAGAAAGAGGTATAAGGTACCAGAAATGTGACAGGTGAATGAGTATTAGAATAAAGGGAACTTCCAGACTGAAGGCTATAGGAAGGTAAGGAGAGATGGTGCCATATAACTTGGGTCAAACAGAGGACCAAGTGGGTCCTAGAGGACTGTGGGATAGAGAAATATCATAAGTAGGACTTGCAGTCCCCTTCTCAGATATCACTTAGTCTTGGTACTGGCCATGTCAAGAGATCACTTTTCTATTCTACTACTAATGTGGACTCACTGAGTATTTTTGATCAGGGGGATGCTTTAGGGGAAAAAAAAAAAAAGATTTGGTTAGTTACAGGGAGATTGGATTATGAAAGGGACATAGGAAAACTAGTTAAGAAACCATTACAAAAGGCCAAGAGAGGGGGGATAAAGAACTGAACAAAATTAGTAGCAATATGAGTGAAGAGAAGAGAATGTATATACGAAATGTTTTGGAGAAAAAATGAAAAAATCACTAAATAAATATAGGGAGGGGAAAATGAGAAGAAGGGGTCAAGAATGACTCTAACATAAAGAAATCGGGTGACTGAAAGAATGGTGATGCCTTCAACAGAAATAGGGAAGCTTTCTGGAGGGACAGGAGGATAATGAGTCCCATTTTTTTCAATTGATATTTTTTGTTTTGACATCACTTTTATTCTTCAATATATATTTTTCCTTCCTTTCTTCCTTCCTTCCTCTTCCAGAAAGATATTTTTATCACAAAGAATTATAAAAAAAGAGAAATAGTTCATCAATACTAACCAACACATCATCCAACACTGATATTGTATGCAGTATTCCATACCTAGAGATTCCTTCTCTCTGCAAAAAAGAAGGTAAATGAATGCAATGAACTCTCTTTTGAACATAGTAAGTTTCTATGGAATGATGGGAAAACAAATTTCAACAGGCAGTTAGTGAACTTGTGTTCAGGAGAGATATTATGACTATATCCATAGATTTAGATGCCATGTTCATGGGGATAACAAATTTAATTTAATCAGCAAATAGTTATTTAAAGCATTCTCTGTTCAAAGGACTATATAAGGTACTTGGTATATGAAGATAAAAACAAATAGATTTTGACCTTAAGGTTAAAAGTGTAGAGAAGAAGAGATCCCTGAATGGGAAATATACAATGATGCAACAAAGGTAACTGAGAAAGAATGGTGAGATAGGAAAAAAAAAATTATTAAAGTCAAAATTAATCAGAGTGTTCTGGAACTTATATAGTATGGTTCTCAATGGATGCTAATTATCTGAGATAGGGTATTTCAACAATAAGAAAAACAAACAAAAAAATAACAAAACAAGATCAACAGCAATCTTGGGAAGATTTTGCCAAAATTTTTTAAGCCACTAGGGAATGTGTGTGGACTTAGAGGCTAATAGAGATGCTGGGCCCTTTGAAGTCCTTGTCTCAGCCACAGGAGACTGTAAAGTCTTGAATAAGTTCAAAATTGTCCAGGAATTGGCCAGATGTCCTCCTGGTAATTCTTAAGAAACCTTCTCTTCACCTTGCTATCCCAACAAACCACCATCCCATATCTCTTTTTCACAACTAACTGCTAAAGAAAGTCATTTACTCCTTGCTTCCAGTTCCGTTCTATTTCACCACTCAATGGAAAACAATAGCCATCGAAAGAATGTAGGATTATTAAATTAAATCCATTTTGCAATAGGAAATTGGGATTTGAGAAAAGTAAAATAAGCAAGGTTTCTATTCTGTACCTTTTTTTGAAAGGGGAAGAAGGGGAGACTATGGGAAGGAATGTTTTCTCTACTGTAAGAGCAGTCACTGTATTGGTTTTGTCAGACTGGTTGCTGTTGTTTCTAGGGAATACTCACTGGGTAAGGGCAAGGGTAAATATATCCAATAATGATAGTGATCAATACAACTTGGTGGGGGCAGGAGAGAAAGGGAAAGAAAGGAGAATTTCTCTGTTCTCTTATAACAAAGCACATTGCATGAAATACTATGAGGCCATGCCTAGAGGCAAATCCCCTGGAAAGCAGCCCTCTCTGCAGCCCATTGCTTCTCCTTTCTGACTGAAGCTGAGACAGCACATGTTACAATTTTCAATTTGACCCAATCCAATCTATTTCAACATATGTGTACTGTACATCCTTTCACTGAACAAGCATGGGTCAGAAGAGGTATGGCTGGGCACAAGATCTCATTATTAGCAAGTTTTCCATTATATTGAGCCAAAATCCACCCCCCAACCTTACTCCTATTGCTCTACATTCTACCCACTAGGACTAAGCCAGAAAAAAATCTATTCTTCTTCCAAATGACAACTTTTAAATTCTTAAAGACAGATTTTATTTCTATTTTAAGTATTTTATTTTATAACAACAACAAACATTTATTGAACATCTACTATGTACCAGGAACTATGTTAGTATGAAGAAAGACAAACATATTAAGTCTAAAAATATTCAGCTTAATAAAAGAGACAAAATAAAGAAAAGAACTTATGTATAAACAAACTATATACAGGATAAATTGGATATAATCATAGAGGGAAAACACTGACATTAAGGAGGAGAGCAAGAAAGACTTCTTGAAGAAGATAAAGCTTTCAGGGAAGACAAGAAGGGGAAGAAGAGGAAGAAGATTCCAGGCATGGGGACCGCTAGTGACAATGTCATAGATTTGGGAGATGGAATGTCATGTAAAAAATAGCAAAGAGTGAATAGAGCACTGATCCTGGAGTCAGGAGGAGCTGAGTTTAAGTATGGCCACAGACACTTATCATTTTTTATCTGTGTGACTTTAGGCAAGTCACTTATTCCAATAGTCTTATGTGTGTGTGTGTGTGTGTGTGTGTGTGTGTGTGTGAGAGAGAGAGAGAGAGAGAGAGAGACAGAGAGAGAGAGAGACAGAGAGACAGAGAGAGAGACAGAGAGAGAGAGAGAGAGAGACAGAGACAGAGAGAGACAGAGAGAGACAGAGAGAACAGAGGGCAATGTTGTTGGATTATAGAGTACAAAGGGGAAGTAAACAGAGGAACAGGACAGGCTATTAAAAACCAAACAAAGTTTTCTAGACAAGCTATTCCTGGTTTTCTCAATTGTATATTCTAATGTACTCATCTGTAGCATCACATATTACTGTCAACTACATATTTTTCTTATATCCTATTGAAAAAAAACTTCCTGGTTTTGGGGTACTTTTTGAAACCCATAAGATTCATTCAGGGCAGGTTGTCTCTGTTCTGAAGATACTCTTCATGCTGTCTTCTTTCTTTTCAGGAATCTTTTGTAACCTATTTATTTGTTTTCTCTATTTGATTTCCCTGATAGAACTTAGCATCTCAGCCTATTAACAGCAAAAATAGAAAAACAATCAGACATGGCTGAGCAAGAACCCATTCCATTCCTACAACCCATCACCTTTTCCTGCCTTAGCAAGATGCACTGGCCAGAAGGAGATGAAGGACTCATGCTTCCTATTATGAAGGAAGAACAATGGCCAAGAGCTTGGTGAAAGCTGACGGTGGCAAGTTCAGAGACAATCTTCCCAAATGGCCCTTACTACCTCATATCCCTCTTTCTAGTGTCTTATGAAGACCATTGCACTTGAGACTTTAGCAAGTGCTCCAAATCATTAATAATAAGAAAAAAATCAAATTAAAACAACCCTGAGGTTTCACCTCAACTCTTGTAAATTGGCAAAGATGACAAAAGATGGCAATAGTCAATGTTGGAAGTGTTGTGGAAAGGCAGGTATACTATCAGCAGATTGTTGATGGAGCTGTGAGTTGGTCTAACCATTTTGTAAAGCAATTTGAAAATATGAAAAGAAGATAATTAAAATATCCATACCCTTTGGTGCAGAGATTCCACTGCTAGCAAAGCATATTCCCTAAGGAATTCCGTGATAAAAAATAAGGGTCTTATATGCTCTCAAATATTTACAGCTACATATTTTTTTCAATAGTAGCAAGGAACTATAAACAAAATAAATGTCCATTTATTGGAAAATGGATAAACAAATTGTGACATATGAATGTAAAATATAATAAATAACATATAATATGTGGTATAGGGGGAGCAGCTAGGTAGTACAATAGATAGAATGATAGCACTGGAGTCAGGAAGACCTGAGTTCAAATTTGAACAGACACTTACTAGTTGTGTGAATCTGGGCAAGTCACTTAAACTCTATTTGCTTCACCTTCGTTATCTGTAAAAGAGAAATAATAATAACATTTATCTCTCAAGATTATTGTAAGAATCAAATGAAATAATCAAGTACTTAACACAGTTCCTGCATATAGTAAATGCTTCATAAATATTATCTGTTATTATTTTATATGGTATTTATGAATATAATATGTAGTATAGGAAATAATGAGTATGATCAACACAGAAAAGTATGGGAAGATTATAGGAGCTAATTCAAAGTGAAGTAAGTTGATGAAGGACAGAATATATATATATGGACTACAACAATGTGAATGGAAATGACAATGACACCAACAACAATAACAGCAACAATAAGAACAACACAAATAAAACTGTGAAACTGTAATGACCAAGTTTGGTCTAAAATTAAAAAAAGTTATGAAAAAACACTTCCCTTTCTTTTCAGAGGTGCAGAATCATTGATGTAAAATGAAAGTTTCACACTAGATTTTTTTATATGTTGGTTAGTATTAACTTTTCCCTCCTCCAAAATCACTCTTCTTTCTTTTTTATTATAAAGGATATAGATAACAGGGAGGGATAGTGGGAAATAAGAGTCATATAAAAGATATCATTAAAAATTATTTTTCAGTGGCTATATATTCAGTGACCCAAATGGATGGGAAGTTTTCCCTGAACTTTTTTTAATCTTGCATCCCTTCCTGTAAATTTCATCTTAAATGCCATGCTGCATCTTGAATGAATTAAAATGCAATGTAGTAAGTCTATTGCTTTGCACATTATTTAAGACTTGTCTGACTTTTGTGCAAACTTTCTCTAGATCCTCAAATTCCTGGGTTAGACTGAGGATGTTGTATGGAAGACGAATTATACTTGGGCTGTTTGACCCCAGAGAATAGAATTAGAGTTAATGGAAGATGTTTTATAAGAAGTCAAATTTTGGCTTGATATCAGGAAGAAAAAATTAATCTTTCTTATAATGAGTTCTATCCAAAAGTGGAATAAATGGCTAGCTTCAGAAGGAATCCAGGAGTAAGGCTGCAGGAGGATATATGCATGTTTTTTAAAATTTATTTTAAATACATATTGTTTTATGAATCATGTGGAAAGAGAAAATCAGAAGAAAAGGGAAAAACCATGGGAGAGAAAAAAAACAGAAAAAAAGAAGTGAATATAGCATATTTTGATTTACAATCAATCTCCCTTATTCTTTTTCTGAATGCAGATGACATTTTCTGTCCAACGTCTATTGGGATTGCCTTGGATCATTGGACAACTGAGAAAAATCAAGTCTTTCATAGTTGATAATCACATATTCTTCTTGTTATTGTGTATAACTTATTCCCGGTTCTGCTTGTTTCACTCAGCATCAGTTCGTGTAAATCTTTCCAGGCTAAAATCAGCTTGTTTATATAGAATAATAATATTCCATTACCTTCATATACCACAATGTATTCAGCCATTCCCCAATTGATAGGCATCGACTCAATTTCTAATTCTTTGCTACCACAAAAAGCTACTACAAACATTTTTGCACGTGTGGGTTCTTTTCCCTCTTTTATGATTTCCTTGGGATACAGACTGGGTCAGTTTTATAGTCCTTTGGACATAGTTCCAAATTGTTTTTCAGAATGATTGGATCATTTCACAATTCCATCAACAGTGCATCAGTGTCTTTTTTCCCCACATTTCCTCCAACATTTATCATCTTTTCTTGTCATTTTAGCCAATCTGAGATGTGTGAGGTGGTACCTTAGAGTTGTTTTAATTTGCCTTTCTCTAATCAATAGTGATTTAGAGCCTTTTCTTCACATGACTATAGATGGCTTTAATTTCATCATCTGAAATTGTCTGTTTATATTCTTTGACCATTTATCAATTGGGGAATGACTTGTATTTTTATAAATTTGACACAGGATATTTATATGTTAAGAGGGAAAACGGGAATTAATTGTGTATCTGGGCTTTGAGAGGCAATGTAATACAATGTAAAGAGTACTGGTTCTGAGAACAAAAGGCTGGATTCAAATCCTACCTTTGATCCAGGGCTTACTGCTTATCAATTCATTTAACTTGTTGCCCTGAATTTGTTTTGTTATCTGTAAAATGAAGTTGGAACAGGCCTTCTCTACCTTTAGTGTACCAGATTCCTTTAACACTCTGATAAAACCCATGAACCCCTTCTTAGAATAAATTTTTTAAATGAATAAAATATACAGAATTACAATGGAAACAGATTACCTTGAAATAAAAATATATTCTTTTTCCTATCCAAGTTCATAGATTCCCTTGAAATCTGTACACAAACCCATGTAAAAACTCCTTGACTGCTGGGATCTTTTTCAGCTCTAAATCTATTTTTTCTAACTTTAGTGTTTTGTATTCTGTGGTTAATTTAATCAAAGGAAGAATCCATGATTTAATAATTCAGGTACAACCTCAGAAAATCAATTAATCAACACATACTCATTAAACATCTACTATATTTTAGACACTACTAGAGACAGGGATTCAGAATTAAAAGTGAAACAGTTCCTTTCCTTAATTCAAACAGGACGTGTGTGTGTCTATGTGTGCACGTATGTATATGTGTGTATGTGTATAAGATAACATGTACATAATTGATAAAGGTGACTGATGAAACTTTGGATCATTCTACTATGGATATATTTTAGTATCTTTGATATCACATTTTCATTGATTCTTCTACTGGAGGATATGTGAGTAGTATCATTTCACAACTGCTAGTGTTTTAAAGTTACAGCTTACAAAGTGTTTTAAGAGAGAAGCAATGTAGTGTCACTGAAAGACTGAAGAATTTGAAATTAGAAAACCTGGGTCTGAATATTTGTGCTTCTTTAAGAAAATAACTTTCATTCTCTGAGCTTCAGCTCCCTCTTGTAGGAAATGAAGAAACTGAGTTAGATAATCTAATTTCAGTGGTTATTTTTAGCTTTAAATCCCAGGATCTTGACTTATGAACTTCCTCACAATTAGCCTTGGTGGGGTATAGAATGTATGCATTTTTTTTTCATTTTACAAATTGGGAAACTGAGGCTCACATGACTCAGATACAAGTATCACCCTAGCCCACTCTAATGTGTCCCCATACAAAAAAATTTCCATAAATGTAAAGACTCCAAATAATAGAGATGAGTCAGAGTAGGAAACATCATAACCTGAAGCCATTAATCTGAACAGAATTATAGCTAGAGAAGGTTTGGACAAGTATAGGGTCACTATAAGGCCCCAAGCCAAAGTAGGTCTATATAAATACTGTAAGCCAAGAGAGCTTGCCTTAGTTTAGAGTTTGGAGTTAGAGCTAATTCCAAGAGGAAAACTTCCTAATTGAGAGAAAAGAATCAAGGGGCAGATTCTTGCTAGCAAGGACATGACCATGATCCCAGAGCCCAAAGGGACTAGATAGTTTCACACCTAAGTGTTATGCAAAAAAGGTATACTGACCTTTGAAAATAACCCTAATTAATGGAATTTCAGTGCCTAAAGCCTCAGAAGTCATTTAAACTTCCAGAGTTGAAATTGCTTCTAAAACATGCCAGATGAGCTTGAAGACATGACAATGGAGAGCTCAGTACTTAAGGAAGCAGAGAACTCCACTATTGTACAGCTCTTGTTATTATCAAGTTTTCCTTATTGAATTAAATTTGTTTCTTTTGCAGCTCTCCATATTCCACCTTCCTCTACAATATTCCAAGTCCATCTGTTTGGGGCCAAGTAGAATAAATTGAATCTGTCTTCTAAAGCAGGGCTTCTTAAACTTAAACTTTTTTTTCCACTAGCAACTCCTTTTTGCCCAAGAAATGTTTATGTAATCCTGGGTTTAGAGATATACAAATCAAATTCTTAGCGATAATAAATCATAATTTTGTGATATCCATATTCTTGTAACATTCTTTTATGAGACTCTATATAGGATCACAATCCAATTTAAGAGGTTGGGTTCTAAAGGACAATCCTTTAAATTTCTTGTAGGTAAATATAATTCTGTCTTCTTTCCTCTGTCCCCCTCTCCCATCCACCTTTTTACTTCCCTTATTTCTTTTTTTCAATTGCATTTCCAATTCCTTTGATTTCTCCTCAAATGGCAGAATCTCCAGGACAAAAAAAGCAGTTTTCCTCCTTAGCCTCCCACAATTACCCACCAAGCCAATTTAGCCTTCCTAGCCCTTTTGCCTTATATATTTGCACACATTGGGCACTTCATAAATACTTAATAACACCAATTGAATTGTTTTAGCTGAGGGAAATAAATGTAACAAATATTTCCTACAGTCATAGGGCTGTATTATGGGAGAGGGGAAAGCAGAAGAGAAGGGGGAGGGGGCTGTCTCTCTGCCCTTTGGGGAACTCACAGTCTGGATGAGCCAGGGAAGGAATGAGTCAACCTTAAGTCTGACCTCTCAATACTTATGGTTGTCTTAGCAAGAGACCACTAACAATGGGAGGCCTGGGTGAGCTATACAACTTGACAGGAAGTTGAAAACCACAGCATTCCAGAAGAACAGAGATACATGTCCTGGATCATAAAGAATGATTTCATCCCTAAAACCTGAGTCTCTTTAAAATCCCTTCTAGGAGCCCTCAAAGGAGTAGATTTTCCTCTGATGATCCATCAATGGGGGTAGAAAGCTCTGTAAAGTATATGGCCCACAGGTGGAGCCCATGCATTAAATAAGAGTTCATTCTATGTTTTTCGAGCAATTGAGAACTAAAGAATATCAGAGTTCCACTGCGTATCTGACCTGGAAGATGTTTGAGAATTCAGAACTAGAGTGGCTTTAGAATAATAATAACTGATATTTATACAGTACTTTATAACTTGTAAATATATATTACCTTGCTTGAGCCCCTGAATTCTGTGCAATGGGCCTTTAAGGTATTATCACCAATTTACAGATGAGAAAAATCTCAGATTAAGTAACTTGTCAAAAATCTCACAGTTACAGTGTCAGAAGTGAGATATGAAATCAGATCTTCCTGATTCTGCAGCCACCTTTATATTCCATTTACTTGCCTACTTAGAATGTAGAATATAGAATATTGATACTGGGAGGAATTTTAGAACATGGAACATAAAATGTCAGATCTGGAAGCAGAAATATGGAGATATATGGGCTAGATTAGTGGTGTCAAATGCAAATATCTATATTTTATTGTATTTTAGAAATAATATTTGTTTTTGGGTTTGTTTTTGTTAAATAAGATACCCAGTAAGCATCTTAAATTTAATATTTCCAAAACAGAATTCATTCTTTCCCCCAAAACCCTTCCTCCCATTCTATTAGACTGACAACCAAAACATCAACTCCTCACTAATTCTCATATCCCATATCCAATCTATTGCCAAGGTCTGCCTAGTTCAACTTTGTAACATTTCTTGAATATACATCCATAAGGCATTTATATTCAATATAGGCTCATAATTATAGCTATAGAATGATAGAATGCTCTATTTCTGAAGCTATTAAATTTCAACTTCTTGGAGGTTATGAAAGAAGGCTGAGTTATCACTTATTACTAGTGATTTTTGGAGAGGAAAGTCTTGGTTACCTACAAATTGGATATCATGAACTATGAAGTCCCCTCCAACTTTAATCACTGAGTGTTGGGAACTGGAAGTAAATTTAGAAAATAGAAAAGAGTGTAAGGAGGAGCATTTAATCAGCACCAACTATACACCTAGCGAGGGCAGCTAGGAGGTGCAGTGGAAAGAGCTTTGGGCCTGGAGTCAGGAAGATGAGTTCAAATCCAGTCTTGAACCATCACTAATTGTGTGACCCTGACTACATCACTTAGCTCTGTTACCTCAGTTTCTTCATCTTCCTGGAGAAGGAAATGGCAAACCATTCCAAATGGATCATGAAGAATCAAAATGACTGAGCAACAACAAATGCACCAAGCATTGTGCTAGTGGGAGAAACATAGAATTTCAGAGATAATAGGGCCTTTAGAATTGATTTTTACACACTTTGTTTTACAAATGAGGAAACAGATCTAGAAGGGAAAACTTTTATAAGTTTAAACGTGAAAGGGACCTTAAAGGGAAGAGAAGAGAATAAGCATTTATGTAGTACCAACTGTGTGCCAAACACTAAGCATTTTTACAAATATCTTATTTAATTCTCACAAAGTTTCAGAGCTTTCTATCAACAAAACCCAAACTTGACAGCAAATTTAACATAAAAAAGCCAATACGAAAGATCAATTTTAAGGAACTTAACATGGACAAACTATTTAAGCATGGACAAATTCTTTTTATATATGTATGCTATATGTTTAAGATTCACATCAACAATAGGTAGCTCAAAAGAAAAATTGGCAGTTAAGATAAAAATAGCAATCATGTTATACAAATGAGGTGCAGAGGAAGAATAGACACAGAGGCATTAAAGGGGGGAGAAAGGCTAAAAGTTCTGAAAACAGGCTCACATCTGGAATGGCAATACTACATATATACCTTGAAGTGAATAGCACCTTCCAAACTCTATAATAAGGGAAGGGATAGACATATGGAGAAGCAAAGAGTGAGGGAAGAAAACAAGGGAGGAATCCTTGGGGGAGGGAGGTTAAGTAATAGTAAGGCAAGTTATACAGCGGGATATAATTAAAGAGGCAGCAGGGATAGGAAAGATAGATATATACATGTGGGGGGATGTGGGTGGGAGTGTGTGTACCTATGTATCTCTCTCTCTCTCTCTCTCTCTGTGCATATATATATATATATATATATATACAGGATATCCTTTTATAACTATATCCTTTTAAAACTATAACTTGCTTGGGGCTAGTTGGGAGGAATGAAAGGGGGAAAAAGAATAAACTAAATAAGGTGTGCAGCAGAGAACCTAAGAACAATTTACAAGGAAGTAAAGAAAAAAAATGGACATTCATGAATATAACTTCTTTATATATATATATATATATATATACTTTCTCGATCTGGCAACTTGTTTTTGAATCCTCCTTGATGTTCTGCTGGGCACAGGACAATTTTTTCTTTTGTTTAGCTTTATTTTGTTTTGTGTTTCTTTTCTGTTTTTCTTTATTTTTTCTTACTCTGTTTCTTCAAATAAAATAAATTTAATAAATCAAATTTAAAAATCCTTACATCAATTGTGCAAGATGGGTGCTATTATTATTCTTCATTTATAGCTGAGGAAACTGAGTCAAAGAGAGAGGTTAAATGACTTGTCTAGGGTTATACAGTTAATAAGGATTTGAGACTATATTTGAACTCAGGTCTTCCTGGATACATGCCCAGCACTCTTTCCACTATGCTACCATTTGCCTCTAACAGGGGCTGTCTGTTTCATTCCTTTCATTTTACAGATGAGAAAGCTGAACTTCAAGGAAGTTAAGGACTTTATAAAGTCACATAGGTAGAAAGGAACATCCCAGATTCACACATTTTGACCTACAAGCCATTACACTAAACTACTTCTGAAATGCCCTGAATTCCATAAGGCTACAAAAAGTACATGAGGATCATCAATAACTGCATCTAATCTAATCTAATCTAATCCAGCAAGCATTTATTAAACACCTGCGATGTACATGGCATCATACTTCATGCAACAAGAAGCCTGGAGATGGGGAGAGGAAAGGGTTGCTCCCAATGACAGGCTGACTGATGCTTTACCTTCTCTGAAGGTCACAATTCCAGCAAAGGGACACTTTTGTTCCTGGGGGATAGTGAAACGTTAAAAGGCTTTATGATTATGCAGGAGTGGATTGGCAATTAGAAGTATTAAAAGTTGACAGGCAGCTGGGCTTGATGAATGATGTTCTCAGATTTAAAGAGAAATCACACAGGTGGAATGAGGCTAGGCTGGGGAGTTAGGGGAGGTCACTCCAGACAAGCATGATAATCAGCCTGAACAGTGTCTGATGTTGTAATTATAGAACATGAAATGTTGAAATAGGGAGAAGTCATAGACCATCTGGATCAGGGATTCTTAATTCGGGGTCCATGAGTTTGTTTGTTTGTTTTTTTTTAAACAATTAAACACGCAATATTTTACTTCCTTTGTAAATTCTACATATTTTGTGCATTTAAAAAACATTATTCTAAGAAAGGGTCTCTAGGCTTCCTCACAATGTCAAAGGGTTCTACACAAAAAGGTCAAGAACTCATGGTTTAGTCCAACTTCATTTTTTAGATGGAGAAACTGAGACCTAGAGGCAAGGCAAGTGACTTATCAAAACTAGGATTAGAAAGGAGGTATTCTGAGTTCTACATTTAGGAGGAGAAACAAGGATGACTTGTGATGTACTTATTGAAGCTGAAGGAGAAAGATGACCAATCAGTGTACAAAGCCAATGGGACAGGCCAGGAGATTTTTCTAAAATCATCTACATTTGAAGAATCATCACTTGAGGCAGGTTAAGCAACTGGAGAAAGCCATTGTTATGGAAGGAAAAACGATTTGAGTTAGTTACTGATTATATAATGAGCTAATGGAGTGAATGGTTAATGATGGGTTAACAGGTTATCCTTTCAAAGGTGTTTACTATCACTTGGGACTCCTGCCAAAAGTCTTGTCCCAGAGGAATGAAATGCTAATGATGGAATGTCAGGAAGTGTGCCAAGCTACTGGGAGAGAGGTTTGGGCAAGGGCCTATTCCCAGAGCCCCTCAAATCATATCTTCCTTGCCAAGAGTACTGTGCTCCACCCAGTCTCACTGACTCAGACTCCCCCTTTTCCTAGTCCCCCTAACACTAACTCAGTGATAGGAAGTCTGGGGACACAGGGGAATTTGATGAAAAATCTGAGGTAGAGAGGGATCAGGGAGTATTTAGTTGGGGGGATGGGGCAATCCAAAGAAACCTTGGCCTTGGGTGTTTGGCAAAGCCTGAGCTCACATGGAGGTCTTGCTAATCATCCAGGTCTGTTTGATTTATGGGCTGTGCTAAGAAGTGGTGAGTTCTTCCATCATTGAGCACTTCAAGGATGCTGGAAGGCCACTTCTCAGGATATTCTGGTGAGAATCTTTGCTTCTGGCATGAATTAAACTAGAAACCCATTTCTGACTCTTTCAAACCTGAGATCATATTTCTTCTATTTGCAGCTATCTGAAAGGTTCTATGGGCCTTTGATGATGACTATTGAACACTTAATCAGTTATCTGGGGGAGCTAGATTTGACATGAGAAGAGTTGGGTTCAAGTTTTCATTTTATAACTTACTAGCAGTGTAATACTCTCTATGGACCTCAATTCACTCATTTGCAAAATATTATTATTTGTTTTATTTACATTATCATTATCTGCCCTACTATTCTCAAAGCATTTCTGTGAAAGATCAAAAGTTATATTTATAAAATAAAGCTTAAGAGAAAGAGGTAGCATGGTAAAGAGGATAGGAAGCCAATTTTGGAAATAGGAAGGTCTGGGACTTTTAAACTTTCTGGCTGTGTGATCCTGGACAATTCATGCAACCTCTCAGCACTTTAGGTAACTCTTAAAACATTAAAGTTGTAGGGAAGGAGAGGACCTACATGGGTAGAAGAAGATTCCTTTTTTGGGAAGTTCCCTACAGCAATGAAACCATAAGTTCTGTAGAAATGTCAATTGTTACTCTCCTAATAGATAATATTTCCAAGATGTTCCTCTGAGATACATTAGGTCTTGTACTACAACAACCTTGTGAGATAAATATTATAAATATTTGCAACTGGTATCTAGAGTACCGTTCTCACTGGCAGGCGAGATTCCTTAAGGCACAGTTACTATTTGTTCTATGAGAGTCTAGAGATAAACCTGAGAGATTGTAGGCTAATTTTTTTATGATTATAGCTCACCAGCTCTCATTGGTTTGGTCCTTTCTTTATGATTATTATAATAGTCATTATAATACAATAGTAAAGGGTATTTAGTAAAAGTAGTATAGTAAAAAATATGGGTTACAATCATATCTTCAAAAAATTCATGACACATCAAAGAAAAGGGAAAAGAACCCATATGTAGAAAAATATTTATAGCAGCTCTTTTTTGTGGTGAGGAAGGATTTGATATTGATAAAGTAGCCATCAATCAGGTAAAGGATTAGCAAATTTTGGTATGAGTGTTGATGAAATACTTTTGTGCTATAAGAAATGATGAAGTGGATCGTTTCAGAGAAAACTGGGAAGAATTCTATGAACTGATGTAGAATGAAGTAAACAGAATCAGGAGAAAAATGTATATTGTTACAACAATATTGTAAAGACAAAAACCTCCACATTCAATTCTCACTAAACTCTCTCTAGGTGAAGATGGCTTTCTTCATTACAAGACCATTGGAATTGGTCTGAATTATCTTATTGTAGACAAGAGCCATGTCCATTAGAATTGATCATCATACAATCTTGCTGTTGCCATGTTCTCCTAGTTCTGCTCATTTCACTTAGCATCAATTCATGTAAGTTTCTCCAGGCTTCTCTGAAATCATTCTGCTGATCATTTCTTATCAAACAATAATATTCCATAGCATTTATATACCATAATTTATTCAACCATTCTCCAATTGATGGGTATCCACTCAGTTTCCAGTTTCTTGCCACTATGAAAAGGGCTGCCACAAACATTTTTTGCACATGCAGTTCCCTTTCCCTCCTTTATGATCTCTTTAGGATACAAGCCTAGTAGAATTTTATGATCTTGAATGTGAATCTAGTTTATCCTTGGATTCCCACAGTAGCTGTATGACTCTAGGAAAGTCACTTAACCTTAATTTCCAAGAAAAAAGAAAGAAAGAAAGAAAGAAAGAGAGAGAGAGAGAGAAAGGGAGAGAGAAAGAGAAAGAGAAAGAGAGAAAAAGAAAGGAAGGAAGGAAGGAAGGAAGGAAGGAAGGAAGGAAGGAAGGAAGGAAGGAAGGAAGGAAGGAAGGAAGGAAGGAAGGAAGGAAGGAAGGAAGGAAAAGGAAGCAGGAAGGAAGGAAGGAAAGGAGGTATGGAGAGAGGGAGGGAGGGAAGGAGAAAGGAATAAAAAAAGGAAAAAAAGAGAACCATGACATCAAAGAGGTGATGCTATGAAGTTCAAGTGAATTGAATTTAAGTGAGGGAGGGGGTAGATATCTCTCACTGAGAAAGTGAGAGAAAGCCTCACTTTCTCTTCCAGAGCCATCTGGATCCAGTAGCAAGACATAGATCAGGATGACTGGAGATGACCCAGGATGGAAGTGTTCAAATGTGAGTCTTTCTGTCAATCTATTATTGAAGAAGCAAGATGGCACAATGGATAGAGTGCTGGACCTAGAGGCAAGGAGACCCAAGTTCAAATCTGACCTCAGATACTTACTGATTGTGTGATCCTGAACAAATCACTTAATGTTATTTGCCTCAGTTGTCCCATCTATAGAATGAACCTGAGAAAGAAATGGCAAACAATTCTGGTATTTTTCCCAAGAAAACCCAAATGAAACAAGAAGATAGTCCAGTGCTGGTTCTGGAGGCAAAATTACTTGGAGTTCAAATACTAATTGTATGATCATAGGCAAACCTCTAATTTCCTGATCTGTAAAATGAGAATAATAAAAGCACTATTTCCAGATCAAATGAGATTATTGTATTATTAACCAGGCATAATACCTGGCACATAGTAGGGGCTATATAAATGTTAGCTTATTATTATTATTTTTGTATCCTCAGAATGATTGCTGCAATACAACCCTTTTGGGATAGAATATGTACTCTGGGACCTAGAAAATTGAGGATTAATGAATTCTCCTTTATTCTGAGGGGAAATGGAAAGGAGGGAAATGAAGCATGGAGTAGCTATTTAATATCTCAGAACATGGCTTGGTATGGTTTGCTGGAGCTGCTGTCTTGCTCAGCTCTGCTCTACATTTGTCTCACCAAAAGAGGACTTTGCTAGAAACCAGATGCTCCGACAGAGCTTTCCTGGAAATCTGAATCACAAAAGAAAAAAAAAAAAATCAATGACCTGGCTCCAGACCCTGGAAAAGCTGACATGGATGATGTGTGGAACCAGCCAAGTCTCACTACAGAGTTTACAAGGATGGGATCCAAAACACACAGTGCCTAAAAGAAGCTACTGCAGGGGAACTCAACATGTCTTGGGCTTGTCTGTGCAGACTTAATGGGAATGAGTGTTACTGGAAACATGTCCAATAAGTCGGTGCCAGATGCAAGTGGGATTACAGCCTATGCTCAATGAAGATCACAAAGGAACTAGGGAGAGAAGATAAGACTAAGGGCAGACATGGTTGTTGATACTCAGTTGGTATCCCACTTGGGGTTTTCTTGGCAAAGATACTGGAGTGGTTTGCTATTTTCCTTTTGCAGCCCATTCTACAGATGAGGAAACTGAGGCAGACAAAATTAAGTGACTTGCCCAGAGTGACACAGTTGGTCTGAGTCTGAGACCAGATTTGAACTCAGGAATATGGGTTTTCTTGACTTCAAGCCCATGTTTTATGCACTGTGCCACCTTGCTGCCCAATTACTAGGTCAAGTAGAGTCTGAATGACTATTTGTCATGAATATTTAAAAGAAAAATCCTTTACACATATGTGATATTTTCTGAGGTTACTTTTAGCTCACAAAATCTGAGATTCTGTAGTTTTGAGGGAATGTAAAATCAAGTCTAGGAAACTAACAGCTGAATAAGTGTTTAATAATCACCATTATAACCACATAGAGGAATGTGATTTCAGTATCAGAAGAGCCAGAAATAGGATATTTTCATCAGCGGTAGAGTGGGAAAACAGAGCCAACACAGGTCCAGCTATAAAGAACACAAATAGCATCCCTCATTGGGTTCCCTACTTTTTGATCACATGTAAGAGATGGTCCATCTGAACCTCTCAAGAAAAACTGATCACTGTCTCCCTCCCTTACTTATTCATTCACTGCTCTCTATTAATTCTTAGTTATTTTCGAGTTGTGATTCTCTTTCCCAGTTAGTAAGCTTCTAGAGGTCCAGGTCTGTTCTGATATCTCCCCAAGAATGTGAGCTACCTGAGGACAGGGATTGGGAGCTATTCTACTCCTTGAAGTCCCAACTAAAATCCCTGGTTTACATGAAGCTTTTCCCAAACCCTCTTAATTCCAGTGCCTTCTCTGAAAATTCCTTCCTATTTATCCTGTATATAACTTGCTTTGTACATATTTGCATGTTGTCTTCCTCATTAGACAGTAAGCTTCTTGAAGGAGGGAGGGACTGTTTTGTTTTGTTTTGTTTTGTTTTGTTTTGTTTTGTTTTGTTTTGTTTTGTTTTGTTTTGTTTTGTTTTGTGTTTTTTAATCTCCAGTGCTTCCCACAGTACCTGGACACATAGTATGCACCTAATAAATGTTTATTGATTAATTGAGTGAACACACAGTTGAGCATACAGGGGATGTCAGGAAAAATACTTTGATGGATGGATAGATTTCACAAAGAAAACCAGCTGAGTTGGTAGAGAAAAAGCCTAGGCTAGGAAAGTTTGGGCAATCTCTCAGAAGCAAAGGGATGTTTTGTTTTTGTTTCTGAATCACCACCCTTGAAGAAATACTAGGATATAGTAGATAAGAGAGACAGCCTCAGGGACAGGAAAACCTTTCGATCTTGCTTCTTCCACACACTGGCTGTGTGATTCTGGGTTATTACTACTACTAGTACTACTACTACTAGTAGTACTACTAGTACTACTACTACTAGTACTACAACTACTACTACTACTACTACTACTACTACTACTACTACTACTACTATTACTATTTTATTCCTTCTACTACTATTCTCTACTATTATATTATATTATATATTCTACTACTATTCTACTACATTTCTCCTCTTCCTCCTCCTCCTCCTATTTTTCCTCCTCTTTTTATTACTACTATTCCTACTACTATTAAATGAAATTAAATTACTACTACTATTCATTAAACCAGTGGAATCATAGGTCCCAAAAACCAAACAAAAATCCACAGCCTTGGAATAAAGCCCTTGATAAATGTCTGTTGAATGAATAAATGACTGTATTCAAGCATCTTGAGGCAAATCATGCATAGTTTGGAAAATGTGTTAGTGGGACTCTGACTGAAACCTTACTTGAACCAATTGCCTTATAAGTGTGTACCATTAGTTCTGAGAGAAGCTGGGTTGGAGACAGTGGTAAGGTTGATGAAGAAAAGGGGCATGGAGAAGTGACCACCCAAACCACTATTTGACTCAGATCAAAGTCTACATTCTTATGCATAAAATTCAGCACATTAATATTTGGCTACTATCACTCAGCAGATTAAAAGGACACTAGTGATTGAAAGTTATTATTTTTAATATAAAAATGATGTCTGTCTTGTCCTTTCTTTTAAATAGGAGATTCATTCAGGTGCCTTTTCCTGACCCAGCTTATTTATTAGAAAATAGAACAAAGAAAACCCTAAACATCCAAGACACAGAAGAGAGGGGAGGTACCTTCATATTTCTTTATCCTCTTTTTTTTTTTAAATTAAATAAAGCTAGGGCCTTTAACTTGCTTTAAGAGTCTCATTGGGAATTCTTCACAAGGATGCTTGCAAAATGTGATTTGTGTATAGAATGACTATCTGAAAATCTTTAATCTTTTAAACCCCACATAAAAAAACAACACTGACCCTTCAGCCCTATTAATTTTAATCAGTAACATTTTTGATTTGCTGTTTCAAGCAAAATTCCTTTAAAACTAACAGGGAGCATCAGAGTAGACTAGGAAGGCCAGAATCATAGATCATATGTAATCAAGTCCTGAGGTAGGCCTGGATTAGTACCTCCAGGCTTTGGTATATAGCTCCTGGATAGTGTCAAAAGTCAGTGCCCTGGGCATAAGTAAAACATATACTTACTTATGTTTTAAAGTATATAAGTAAAACAAATCAGGGTGATTGATAAGACCTCCATACAAGCCCAAGCTCTGCCAAAAACCCAAGACCAAGATTTATTTAAATTGTTCCATTTCCTCTCACCAACTTAGTCCCTTACCCCTCTTTAACCTAGATCTTCCACTATTCTGAAAACTAGATCTTCCACTATTCTGAAAATGACATTTTCATTGAAATCCTTGAAAGAATCAGACATCTCCAGTCCAGAAAAGATCATAATGAGCCAACCTAGGCCTAAGGAGCTTTATTTAAGTATTAAATGGGAATAAATAGTCTCTGCAATGCTTTCCAGCTATAGCTTGATGATTCTATGAGCCTAAATGACAAAATTTAGATACCACCTTGTCAGGAGCTAATCAACACATTTGATGATCTCCTCTGGTGTGTTAGTATGGATTTACATAATCTCCTCTTCCAACTGAACAAAATGAAGTATTCTCTTGATATCTGGGGAGAATATAGATAGTGGGGAGAAAAAAGGAGGAGCAAATCCAGATTCAAGTATGAGAGATTTTTAAGCAAGGGACCCACAAGAGCCAGGAAGTTTTGGGAAGCCTTGGGTCTAGGGATAAAGAAGATTTATAAGTCAGAGAAAGATGAAAAAAGGACTCATTCTAAGGCACATGGCTGATCTGTCATCTAGGATTTTATCCCCACAAAAGCATTCTATCTGATGCATGTTCCTAAATTCATGGACTTTATTATCTAAGTGAGAACAATTGAAATAATAACAATAGCTGACAACTTAAATGGTGTTTTAAGGTTAGCATAAATACCTACATAAATAACTCCTTAGATTCTACTATCAATTCCGAAGTGGGGAGCTGTTCCGATTTATATTTGCCAGATAAGGAAATTGATAAACCAACTGACTTTCTGAGGGTCACAGAGATAGTTGTTTCTGAAGCAGAAATTGAACCCAGGTTTTCCTAAATCTATTGTATATTATATTTTTCTTTTCAAATGAAATTTTCTATGAATTCTCATATCCAGTTCAAGAAACACACACACACACACACACACACACACACACACACACACACACACACACACGCACAGTGCATACAAGCTTCTTTATACCGTTCTACCTTTCCAGATACAGATTTATTTATGCGATTTTGCTGAGCAAGCTAACAGTCTCTCTCCCTGAAGGATGGTATTGTACATAAACCTGAGGTTTTATAGAGTCTTCAAGGCCTCTGATAACCTTTTACAATTTCCCTTGTTAATTAACAGAGCCAATGGTCTCTCAATAAACACTATGTGCCTTGCTGAGTATTCCCAAAATGTGTGTGTTTGAGGAGTTAGATGCTGTTCAGAGGATAAAGACATCATTCTTGTCTGAAATCATGAGCCAGCTAGATTCACCCCACCTTGGAGGAAAGGGAAGTCAGAATGGAAAAGGCCAGGCCCTTAGCTAAAGATTGGATAAGGAAGTTGAGTGCTCAGTTATCTGACACTGATTTACATGCTTCTAATCAACTTAGTTTGGTGACTTATTTTCAGATCTGTTTATTCTTTTTTTCTTTGTGAATCAGCTTTAGAAAACTTTCTCTTATGAGCTGGAGTATATGGTGAGGGAGTGAGAAAGGAAGAGAGAAATGAATGTTTGGAAAGAATTGCTAGAGCTACAGAAGAGGAAAAGATAATTAAGGATGATGGGTAACAGATCTCCCAGCCCAAGGAACCAACCAAGCTCAAGGAAACAGGGAAGTTGTCAGGGTTGGAGGATTGAGGGATGGGTTAGTAAAAGGTCAAAGGTGAATTATAGGGGGTCCTAAGACAGAGTTCTCTGACTATGACTTTAGAAAGGCTGGCATCCAGGGCTGAAATGTGGCATCTTCACAGAGATAGAAAAACCACTTCAGCTTCTCTATCTTTTAAGATTTAGTGCGTGTAGAAGGTTTAAACCTATAAATGGGAGGTTTTTCACTTGTAGTGAAAGCAATGGAAGATGACAAAACATCATAAGAAGAAGACTTTTGTGGATATTAGTGTTATTAACATTATATGTCCTGATAATTAAAATGAATAACAAGACAGGATTTGAATTCAGATTATCTGACTCTAGTACCAAGACATTTTCCCATCATTCTACATTATTGCTCATTTCATGCAAATTCTTGCCTTGCTGAGATTTTCTGGGATGATCTATATATTTCCAGCATTGCTGCTGAGGGCTGCCACAGAGATCAATTATGGATTGATCCAGGAGGCAAGAGGACTACCACTAAGAACAATACTGATTGGGAGCTATAAGTATTAACTGCTGTTGGAAACTTTCTTCACAAGAGCCATTGCTGGAAGTCATTTGTTAATGATGGATGTTTACTTATGAGAGAGATGTTACCCTCAATGCATACTGAGGAGATTTCCCTAGCCTTGAATCTCCATGATTCTCTACTATTCCAGGGACCTACTCTCTTTGTTTACTTAACATCAAAGGAAGAATACAGATGTTTGATTTTTTTATTATACTCTTTGCAGAGGAGGAAGAGTAACAATTTTCTCCTATCATAAAATTTAATAGGTTAAGATGCCCAAAAAAGTCTGAGGCTTCAAGGAAACAGTGGTTTTAGCATGAGGATGCATTTCTAATATCAAAAACATTCAGACACCCCATATGATAGTAGTTATACCATTAGTATTTTGTGCTTAAGGAAACATTTACTTTGATGTTTTGATGAATCCCATCTATGTGGGTAGTATTTCCAATACTATAGCTATGCAGATTATCACCAGTCCACACATGCCCTCCCTGGTTGTTCTTTGTTTATATCCTCTCATAAATCTTCCACAAGAGTTCCACCTATAGCAGGGTGGCGGTGAGAGGAGTTCCTCTTGATATCAACATTTTATAGATAGATAAAACATTTACTAAGCAATTACTATGTGCCAGTTACTTTTCTAAGTGGGGATAATACAAATACAAGGGGGAAAAACCAGTCCCTATTCTTTAGGAAGACAATATATAAAAGGGAATTGGAAGGGATAGGGGCTAAGAGTTCCCAAGTTGGAATAGGGGTAACTGGATGACACAGTAGATAGAACATTGGACTTGGAATGTGGAAGACTCATCTTCCTGAGGTCAAATCTGGTCTCAGACACTTATCAGCTATGTGACCCCATTTGCCTTCAATCCCTTATCTAAAAAAATTAGTTGGAGAAAGAATTTGCAAGTTACTTGGTATCTTCATCAAGAAAAGCCCAAAAAGGAATACAGAATTGGGTACATCTGAAAAATAACTGAACAATAGGGACAAGATAGAAGGTCCAGAGAGTCAGGATGAGACTTAAGAGGGAAATGAGCATGAATGAAATGAGCAATTGATGAAACAATAATCTTTAGTCCAATGGTGGATCTCATCAGTCAGAAACAAGACTCCAATGGCAGAAGTATCTCCAGAGTTGAACAGTCTAGAGAAAAAAGAGTTGAGGAAGGAATGCAAAAAAATAAAATAAAATAACAATAGAGTATACAGGCTTCTTTTCAGTTATTCTTTGCTGTCACTGTGGGATCTGCCCATAATTTTAACCATACTTTGTTTGTTTGACATCCTTCTGCTAGAAAGCTTCATTTGTGTTTACAGACTTTTCATACTTATCATACCTATTTCCTTTGTCCTTTAAGTGATCCTCAAGTTCTACTCTAAAGATTGTAGAATTTCATGATGTTTAGCTAAACAACATCATCAGAAGAAAACTAGTGTTTAAAAAAAAAAGTGGACCTTTTAGGGAGAAGCTTAGAAAATTGACAAAAGGTGAAATTTCCCAAAGATAGCTTAAACAATTAGATTATGAGCTCCTTGAGAGAAAGGAAAGTTCTTATTCTTGGTGTTTTTTTTTTTTTTTTTGTATTCTTATCACTTAACATAGTGTCTGACATTTAATAAATGCTTCTTGACTTGTTTTCTTTTTCCTGTTTAAATGTGGGTCTGCTTCATTGACCAAAACGGGGCAACTAGGTGACTCGGTAGAGAGAGTGCCCCAGACCTGAAGAAAAGAAGACCTGAATTCAAATCTGGCTTCAAATACTTATTAATTATGTTACCCTGGGCAATATCCTTTTGCTTCAGTTTCCTCATCTTAAAATGAGCTGGAGAAGGAAGTAGCAAATCAGTACAGTGTCCACCCCCCAAAAAAAGACTGAAAAATGACTGAACAACACTGATTACAATAGATTGCACAACCAAGTACTTGCGGGAACAATAGATATTCTTCATCCACTTGATTTTTCCTATGTGGATGATTAGGCAAATATATTCAGCAACTAAGGCTTTTATAAAAAAGGCTTTTCAGTGCAGCAGGACTTGATGCAATTAGCACTATGCAATTGCAAACAAACTGGACTTAGAATCAGGAAGATTCATCTTCCTGAGTTCAAATCTGGTCTTAGACACTCACCAGCTATATGACTCTGTTTGCCTCCATTTCCTGTAAAATGTAAAATAATATGAAGGAGAAATTGGCAAATTACTCAGTATTTTCACCAAGAAAAACATTAAAAATGAAGTTCACAGAGTTAGACATGACTAAAAAATGACTTGAGGACCTTTCCATCCTCAGTGGTCGTATGATATGGTAGATGGAGAGCACTGACCTTATAGTAAGCAAAATTTGGGCCTGAATCCTAGCTTTGATATTTGAACTTAGCTAGGTGATCTGGGCAAGTCACTTAACACTTTGGGCCTCAATTTCCTATTTATAAAGTGAGGGGGATTTAATTTAGGGGTCCACTTTACATCTATGTTTTCTAGGGCAGGACTTCTTAAACTTTTTTTCACTCGTGATGCCTTTAAGCCCAAGAAATTTTTACATGACTCCTTTTATTTAGGTATATAAAGTAGGTATATAAATCAAACATTTAATGATAACTGCTACATTCAGTTACATGACCCCATACAGGGTCTCAATACAGAGTTTAAGAAGTTTTGCTCTAGGGAATTTCTCTTTGACTTTTTGATGGGATATTTTCCATTGATGGTGACAAATACCTTCAGTGAGAATCCCACATTCCTGTTTGCTTGCTTGATGTTCAACATCATAGGGCTATTGAACAAAGTTATCTCTGTTGTTGGTTATCTTAAGGAATCATTTACAATTTTGACACATATCTGGGAGACCCTTTACTTTCTCTGTTTTCTCTGTTTTCAGCCTACCTGGTTTAGGTATCAGTACCATGTCTGTGTCATAAAAGGAATTTGGTAGGACTCCTTCAATCACTATTTTTTCAAATAGTTTATATAGCATTGGAGTTAGTTGTTCTTTAAATGTTTGGTAGAATTCACATGTAAATCCATCTGGCCCTGGGAATTTTTTCTTAGGGAGTTGGTTAATAGCTTTTTTTTTTTTTTTTTCTATTTCTTTTTCTGAAATGGGACTATTTAAAGTATTTACTTCTTCCTCTGTTAATCTAGGAAAGCTATATTTTTGAAGGTATTCTTCCATTTCATTTAAGTTATCGAATTTATTGGCATAAAGTTGGGCAAAGTAGCTCCTTACTATTGTTCTAATTTCCTCTTCATTAGTGGTGAGTTCTCCCTTTTCATTTTTAAGACTATCAATTTGCTTTTCCTCTTTCCTTTTTTAAATCAGATTTACTAAGGGTTTGGGAGACCCTTTACCAGAGGAGAGTCTTTGAGAAAGTGTTTTGTCCTAAGGAGACAAGTACTTTTTTTCATAGTCAACAAACAACAAGAACTGTGGGAATCTATTATGTAAACCTTTCACTCAATTGCATAAAAGTGTGGGCTGCTGTATAATACCATTTGCATAAATTTGCCCTTTTCCCTACTTCCTTCTTCATCAAAGAAGCCTTTGAAGCTTATGTAGATTTTTCTCATAAACACTTTGTAGAAGTGAGAATATAAGTGGACATATGAATCAGTAGTTATTGATAACTTTTGGCTGACTTTTTAGGGTAGGATAATATCTGAGCTTTTTTGTTTGTTGGTTGTTTTTTGTTTGTTTTATAAGTCTTTCTCATCTCTTCTTCCAGATGTCTCGTGAGTAGTTATCTCACCCTGCTAAAAGCTATTTTGCCCCATGGATTCTCCTCCACTGTGTGCTTTTAATTAGCTCTATTCCCCCAGCTTCTTAAACTGTGGGTGTGATCCCACATGGGATCTTAGTAACTGAATGTGGGGGTTGCAGAATTATGATTTATTTTCAATAAATATCTAATTTGCATATCTATTTTATGTACCTATATCCCCAAGCTTGTGTAAAAATTTCTTGGGTAAAAAAGAAGCCCTGCTCTACTCTATCTTCCTAGGTTTCTTTGTAGATTGGTTTCTGTGGCATTCTTTCTTCCTCATGTGGCACCTTGGGAACTGCAGCATTAGAGTATAAATGTGGCGGCAAATGTAATGACCAAAAGGTTCAATGAATTCAGCAATTCTTTTAAATGATTTTGTATTTTATTACTCCCAATAGCATCTATAAGCTTTTTAAAAATGGTAATACATGTATATTCTAGACAAAGTGTTAATTCAGTCTGCAGAAAGTATATTTGCTTATTTATTATAGGCAGTCACTTGTTTGTAATAATTCCATAATCCTCCAGGGTCTGTAGCCCATAGGCTTTAATGCTCATTATTTGACAGAAAAAACAAAAAGCATAAAGCTTAGAGGGAAAAGATCTGGGTTTGTGTCCCAGATTTACCACTGAATCAATCTATTATTTTGAATTTGTCTTTTCTCTCTGGGGCTCAGTTTCATTATTGGCTAATGGGGGGGGGGTAAGACTATCAGGTGTCTTAGACACTTTACAGACATTTTGGAAATTTATGAGCCAAATATAGTCAATGGGAGGTTGTGTGGTGATTGTGATATAGTAAATTGAGAGGTAGTCTTAGAACCAGGGAGAACTGAGTTCAAGGCCTGCTTCTGACTCATGCTGATTATGTGACACAGGACAAATCCCTTAATCTCTCAGTGTTCCAACAACCTACTAAGACTATGAATTGCAAAAAAGGTTAGGACTTAAATTAGATGAGCTCCCTCTCCCAATGAATCATGAACCCAGTTTCTCATCACTGTGAGCCACAGAGTTCTGGATAAAAGCATATGGCCTAAGAAAAGGGCTACATTTGCTGAATTGAAAATACACACATACACAAATGTGGTGTCTGTGGGTCATTGCTGGGCTTTTCTTGAGATAGAACTTTTGGAGAGAGCGCTGAATCCCTGAGAAGTTAAATGAATTGTAGATCACACAAAGAATAGGTGGCAGAACCATATCCTGAATTCATGCTTCCTGACTCTAAGATCAGGATTATTGATGATGCAATATGCTGTTGCAGAGTGGATTGAATCTTGGGTGGGCTGAGAAGTTGTCTTAGTGTGGGAAGTAAAAGGCTGGGAGAAGGGGTGGAGAATGCATCTTTAAGCAGGTTGTGAGAAATGCTTCTGGGAATTCAGGTACAGAGGAAAAAGACTTAAAATTGCCCAACTTTGGCTACTTTCCACCAAAAGAGGCCCACGCCTCATTTTTATGGCAACTTCATTGCCTGATCAGGGGAACTTGAGGGCATCTGCATGGCCTGGCACTCCTCTTAGGAATTACTTATAGAAAGTTAGAGAACCACAAAAATCTCATCCCACATTTACCTTCCTCTCTGCCTCTAGGTAATGGATCTATTCCATTCATAAGTTAAGATCCTAGATTTATAACTAGAAGGAACCTTGGAGACCACTGTGTCTAAGTCCTTCATTTTATGGATGAAGAAACAGGCTTAACTTAGAAAAAGTTAACTTTTTAATTCAAGGGGACACACAGCTTATATGTCCTGTGGCAGAATTTAAATTCAGATTTTCCTGAATCTATTTCCCAGAATACTATATCTACTACATAAATTAGTTGTGAGTCATTCTGGGGTCTTTGAGACCCACTCTCTTGGCAAAGGTACTGGTTTGCCATTTCCTTGAGGCAAGCAAGTTTAAGTGGCTTGCTCGATTTGAATTCAGGTCTTCCTGACTCCAGGTTCAGTGCTCTATTCACTGTGCCACCCAGATGATCCAACTACCAGCCTCAGTCTTTCCCTGTTACCTAGGAATAGATAGTAAAGGAATAGGAGAGTGCCCTTCAGGAGATCACAATTGGGGTAGGAGGACAGAATCTTCTATTATTTACTACATGTAATATCCTAAATTTTTGAGATCTAGGATGGAGGAGGCTTCAGTTTATTCTTCTGATTCCTCTCCTCTCCTTAATTCTGGAAAGTAGAGGCCCAGATTTGGTTGCTTTTGGAAATTTGTTTAGGGAATCTGACTCCTTGGTTTCTGGCCAGGGCTCAGCCCTATATTTCAAACATAGCTGAAGTCTCTGAGATTTCTGAGCAAGAGAATAGTTTTGTCTACAGCCTTTAGATGGAACTTGTTCTCCTAGCCTGGCTTGCCCCAACCCACTACAAGAGCTGAGATGTCTACAAAAGCCAAGTGGGGGAGGTTTTGTGGTAACCTGGCTTTAGCTAATTCAACCCACATAGTCCTTTCTCCTCTTTTCCACAGAACTTGAATATTCATATTCTCTCAGGTGAGGTGGGAAGGAAACCAGATCAGATTGATGGGAAAAGAAATCAGGTTTCATTCTTCTAATTGGCACTGGGATTTTCCAGGGAAGTACCTTTCAAACTCTATCCAAGATGGGATTCCCCTCTTGGGGTTGGTCTTCTCGAAGACCAGTCTTTCTCTACCAAAAAGACTTCAGCAAGGTTTTCCTACTTTCTAACAGGGATGATTAGATAGTTCCAGTGAGGAGAGAACCCTTGCTTTCTACTAGACCAGATATCCTATAGATTTGCTGAAGCTTTATTAAGCACCTACTATTTAGAGAGAGCTTTATGTTCAATGTGGGCAATACAGTGATTTAAAAAAAAATACAAAGACATCTTGCCCTCAAAGAGCTTACAAGTTAATGGTGAGGAAACTCTCAATGGGAATAACTATAATGTAAGGGAGAACTCAGATAAGGGGAAAGAAGAGAGGGGCAAGCACAATTTTAAAAAATTAGAAGGGGGAAAGGTCAGGAAAGACTTTATGGAAGGTTTAGCTCTCGAGTTGGATATCTCATTGAATATCCGTCTAATGATGGAGGGACTTCAACAAAGGTAGAAGGGAAGTCCAGTTTAACCTCAAGGAGGGGAAAAAAGCAGGCAGGCAATGTGGCAAAAACATGGAAATGCCAGAGGATGCCTGAGAATGGATTTGATTCTTTGTGATCCCATTGGGGTTTTCTTAGCAAAGACATTGGAGTGGTTTTCCATTTCCTTCTCTAGCTCATTTTACAGGTGGAAGCAAGAAGTGATTTGTCCAGGGTCCCAGAGGTAATGAGAGTCTAAGGTCAGATTTGAACTCAAGAAGGTGAGTCTTCCTGACTTTGGATCCAGTGCTCTGTCCACTGAGCTACCTAACAGTCTTGTGAGAATGGAAGGTAGAATGCAACTCAGTTTGAATGTGAAAGCAAGTTAGAAAGGCAGGTTGGAGTAAAACTGTAGAAGGCCTAAAATGTCTAGGTTAGCTTAATCCTTATTCAGTAGGCAATGAGGAATCACTGGATATATATATTTTTTAATGTAGAGTCTTTTGGAAAATTTCTCAGATAGTGTGTTCTCAGCTAGTGGGTAAGGTGGGGAGAGAGAAATAAGAGGCAGGGACTATTATCACACGAGTGATAGCCTTATAGATCTGGGGCTGAGAGGGATACAACCTGGTCCAACTTTCATTTTACAGGTGAGGAAACTGAGCCCAGAGAGGTTAAGTGATTTTTTTCCAAGGTCATATAATGAAGTGGCAGAGATAAGATTCCAATTCAGGTCCTTTAAATTCAGTGCTCTAGAATGATTTCAGAAGAGCCTAGAAAAACTTACATGAATTGATGTTGAATGAAGTAAGTAGAACCAAGAAAACAGTGTATACAATAACAAGATTATGCAATGATCAATGGTGATGGACTTAGCTTTTTTCAATAATGAGGTGATTCAAGGCAATTCCAAGAGAATTGTGATGGAAAAAGATATCCTCATCCAGAGAGAGCACTATGAAGACTGAATGTGGATCAAAGTATAATATTTTCATCTTTTTTAGTGGTGGTATTTTTTTTTTGTTTGCTTGTTTTTCTTTCACATAATTTTTTCTCCCTTTTGGTCTGATTTTTCTTGCACAACATGACAAATATGGAAATATGTTGAAAAGGATAGCATATATTTAGCTATCAGATTTCTTGCTGTCTTGGGGGAGGAGGTAAGGGAAGGAAAGAGGAAAAATTTGGAACAAATTTCAAGGATGAATGTTGAGAACTATATATGTATTTGGAACAAAATAATATCAATTAAAATAACCCTCAAAAACTAAAACAAATAAATTCATTGCTCTTTAACAGGTACAAGACCATATGAGGGAACATGATAGCCTGAATTGAGATTCAATGAAATTTAGGAAAGAAATTGGAATATAAGAGATTCTGGGGAGTTAGAAGCCAGTGTAATGCAAATAATTGGCTACAAAGAGTGAGAGGAAGTTTATAAGCTCAAGTGACAGGGAAAATGCTAGTCCTTCCCAGCTCTGAGAGGCAGAATCTTTATGATTCTCTTTCCCAGCTCCAGGAGATGCTGAAATTGAGGCATATACTGCATCACGTGGAAATTTGGCTATTAATTGGAAATTCATGCTCAGGTATGTAGAAACAGGTCCATTACAAATGGCAACAAATCATAGACACCTATCCTGTTTCTCTAAATAAGTTGATGGAAATATCCCTCTTCTTTGCCTTATGACTACTTTCCTTTCTCTGTTTTTGTACTGTCATTGATTAGTTTACAAGAGGTTATTTCTTTTTTTTTAATTAGAAGCTTTTTATTTTTCAAAACATATGTGTGGACAATTTTTCAACATTAGCCCTTGCAAAACCTAGTGGTCCAATTTCCTCCCTTCCCCTATACCCTCCCCTAGATGGCAAGTAGTCCAATATATGTTAAATATGGTAGAAATACATTAAATCCAATATATGTATACATATTTATACAATTATTGTGCCATGCAAGGAAAATAAAATCAAACAGTAAAAAAAGAGAGAGAGAGAAAGAGAGAATGTTATGGGCCAGAACCTGAAACAAGGTGCCAAGTCAGTGGAATTGATAGAGACAATGATTATTTAGCATGGTGCTTAACAGTTCTCTAGTGCATGTACTTAGTACTTACTATAGTTCTACAAGATTCACACCTTTGATAAGAGAGCATATATAAGCTAGGAGACTCAGCCAGGATTCAGTCAAGGAGATTCAGAAGTCAGAGAAGGCAGGTGGGAGCTCAAGCTCTCAGAACCAAGGCCAGACAGGAAGGTTCTCCAGAAAGCTGCCCAGCCCCAGGAAGGAGATAATAAAGGATCTGGGCTATAAAAAAGCTAACTGGAGCACAGGAAAGGAGACAAGACTTGGAAAGAGACAATAAAGGATTTGGACTTTAATCCCTGACTGCACTTGTGGTGATTATTGAACTGAAAAGAAGGTTGCTTCCAGAGACCCCCAAAAAACCCCAACAAGAGAACATTGCATTTTAAAGAGAATATTACAAGAGAAAGAGAAGCAAAATAAAATGCAAACAAACAACAACAAAAAGAGTGAAAATGTTATGTTATGAAACATACTCAGTTCCCATAGTCCTCTGAGAGGTTATTTCTTGCATATCCCCTGCCACCACTCCCAGAAGCAAAGACCAGGGCTACCATTCACCTACTCTGTCTCCCTGTGTCAATAAACTTTCTGAGGACAGTTCATAGATTTGATCCTTCTCTGCTTTCTATTGACTGGGGGTTTTCTAAGAGCGTTGCCCAACCATTTCCACCCCTTCCCTTTATTCTCCATTTTACTGTATTTTGAGCTCCTTGAGAGCAGGTACCTGGTCTGTAACTAGGCTATCTCTTTTAGACTGTGGGTTCTCCAAGGGCAGGACCTCTACCTTTTCCTAACCCTTTTTCTGACCATAAAACAACTGAGTGCCAAACTGTGCACCCAAAGGAGCTTAGTTAATTGCTATTGAGTAAGAATTAGAAACAATAGAACTGAAGTATAGTTGTGGTATTAAGCAGTCACTTTTCTGTTCTTGGACCTCAGTTTTAATGTCTGTAAAATGAGAAGATTGTAGTAGACCAAGGATCCACAACTTTTTAATATGCAGATAGTAACTTTTTTCTGTAAATAATTTTTTTGCATTATAATTTTTCAACTCTTTTTATTGTTATAATAATTACTAGTAGTAGCAGTAGCAGCAGCAGCAGAAATAATAGCAGGAGTAGTGGCAATGTTAGTAGCAATGGTAGTAGTGATAGTGGTAGTAGTGTAGTGGTAGTAGTAGTAGTAGTAGTAGTGGTGTGTGGTGGTGGTGGTGGTGCTGGTGCTAATTCTGATAGTGGTAATTAATGTAATGATATTATTGTCTGCTTGGAAGAGTGGAGAAAGCATCAGACTTGGAATTCTGCCTCAAACACTTACTAAATTGGAGACCCTAGGAAAGCCACGAAATTTGTCTGCCCTTCAGTTCCCTCTTCTGTAAAATGTATGTGACCATAATAGCATTTGCCTCACAGGGTTGTTGTGAGAATAGAATGAAATAATGTACACAAAGCACCTGTAAGCCATGAAGTACTATATAAACACAAGTGATTATTTTGATATTATTATTATTATCATAATATATTTGCAAGTGGGCAGACCCATCTGTTAATCTGATGCCAGTAATTTTACATCTACTTCATCAGTCCTGGTGAGTAGACTTTTATTATTTTATTCAATTTACACAAGTGAATTCAGTATAATCAAAAGATGAATTGACAGTTATATACCGTCTCCAGAAGGCCTCTGCTTTAACCTCCTAGATTTGGGGAAATTGAAAATCAGGCCAGGAGGAGCTCCCAGAGCTCTCTGCTTTTGGCCCATTAGCAGAATGAAATTCTATCAGACTAGCTCATTATCACCTTGGAAGGCAAGAAAAGCCTGGCACTCTAGTGCAGGGTTTGTACTTTGGGGGTGGGTAGGAAGTGTCTGAGACCTTTGGACCTGAAAGCTATTCCCCTCAGGCTCCTGATTCATTGTTCTTAGTAAGGAATTTTCCTTTCAGCCAGACATCAAACAGACAGGTACAGACTTTTATGTTTATTTTAAATTGAAAAAGCATATATATATATATATATATATATATATATATATATATATATATGTAAAATACAAACTGATGGCTGAGCCTGGAAGTTGCAAACTTCTGACTAGATTGTCTCGCATTTTATTTTCTAAGATTCCTTCCAGCCTTGAAATTCTATGCTCTGTATTCTACCAATGAAAAATCAATCATCAAACAGCTTCTAATGTGAGCCTTGTTAGCACAAGGAACTAGAGATACAGACACTAAAAATGAAAGAATCTTTGCCTTTAAGGAGTTTATATTCGTTTGAGGCAGATAACATGAACATATATAAATGCAGGAATAGAGCCTAGACTTGAGATTTCATGGTAACTCCCTGTACATTTACAGGTTGGCACCCTCTTTGCAATTTAGTGTTTTACAAAGCTGCTTAAGGCACTTAAGACATTATGAGTTACTCAGGGTAATGTAACCAATAAGTAAATCCAGGTTTTCTCCATTTACTACACCATTTCCTATTTCTCAGTGTCTCTGCTTTTGTTTTTCTCTCTGGACCCACTTTCTCAATATATCACTCTGACTGCTAGGTTGAGCCTCAAAAAGATGCCAGTACTAGACTTTTATTAGGGTCCTAGAAAGAACTAGGAAAATTGTGCTTTCTAAAAATGTCCTTCACAAGCCCTATCCAGTGTGCCCCCTACATATGGTTTAACTAGTTCATACCAATTAGCTTTTACAAAGTAATGTTTATTTAGTAAAGACAAAAGTTTAATTTTTTAAAATCTGGTAATAGCTCCAGTCCTTGAGGGATAGTTGAAATATAAAGTATAAAAATAATAAGCCAAGGGATATGAGTATTTCCTATTTCTAGAAATCCTTTTCTTCTTTTACTGGACTCCTTACCAAGAATATTCTGTGTATGGCAGAGTTTATAGATGGGTCACACTCTTACACAGCTGAGTTAGCTTCTTGAAGGATGTGATATTTTGGCACTAGCTCAATATACTCTTGGGCAGATACACCCCTCGGATCTGGCTCCTCACCAGACTCAACTCTAATAATTCCATTGGTCGCTACCAGTGAAGTTATTGAGGAAGCATTGGGTATCTCTTCTGACCTTTTAAAGCTCACAAGGTTTAACCTGGTAAACTTCATCTCCAGATATTTCTTAACCTTAGGTCAGGAAAGAATAAACATAAAGAAATAAAAGAAACAGAGCTTCTATTTCTTTGGAACCATCTCAAAGCAGGATGAGAGACAGGGCCCACTCTGCATATCCCAAGCAATCAGAGAAGTGCAAAAAGGAAAAGAACTAAGTGGAAGATATGTTGACCTTTCTCCATACAAATTCAGTTGTGTCTGTCATCATCCTTCCAGCTCGAAGTCTACTACAAAATATCTTTTTTATTTTCACATAGAAGTATCACTTCAGTAAAAGAAGTAGGCTCATTTACTTTATTAAAATTTTTTAAAAATTAAAATAAGGCAGAAGGGATTGTACCTACTCTAAGGTTTGGACCTTCATCCATCAGTTCTCTATTAAATAAATATTTATATTGTGCATATAAATAAATGCAATTGGGGGGGGAAGGGAGGCCCTAAGAACTAGATGAAGGGCAATGAATCATTCATATATATATAGAAGGTTGTTCTTGCCTGAACTTTGAAGGAAATGAGATATTCTAAGAGGCAGAGATACTAAGACTAGAGTGCATTAAAAGCTTGGGTCATAGCTTGTGAAGAAGTAGAGAGACAGAAAATGGAATGTTGGGTGTAAGGAAGAACAAAAGATCGGTGACAAAGCAAAAAGTATGAAAGAGAATCATATGCAATAAGACCAGACAGGTAGTTTGTAACTAGGCTGCAGAGGAATTTAAACACTGTCCAGTACTCATTTCTTATATTCTGTAATTCTAACATTTCCTTCTTGTGATTGGAGAAAGGAAATTACTCATACTGGACTCAACTGGAGTCTTAGTTTGGAGAGATCAATAAATCAGTCAACCAGCTTTTATTAAGCACCTAGTATATACTAGTCCCTGTGTTGGAAGCTGGTTATACAATACAATGTAGAAAATAACCCCTACTCTTAGTAGTATATAAACTCAGTGAGTTTACATGCTTCTCTGATCTCTGTTCTGGTTCAGTTTACATGTGGGCTGATCCACTCTGGTCACTGGGTGAGGCATGTTTTCCAGTCAGTAAACCAAGGAAGGCTTCTGTTTTCCACTTGTTTCTAGGTGGATACATTTGATGTTAATTAGACAAGTCTTTGAAAGGAAAAAGAAAAGGGTGTTTCTTTGGGAAGTTCACCTGTCTTCATCCCAGTTTTTCATCACAGACCTCAAAACAGGCTCCAAACAGTTCTTGGCTTGTGTTGAATAAAGACACACCTGGAAACTTTTACTAATCCAGGTCCATGTCTTCCTAAAATCCTTCGCAAGAGAGCTTCTAAGAGTAAGAACTGGCACTCTCCCATGCAGTCTACATAGGGATGCTTCATGAGGAATCCAGATCCTAAATTTTCTTTGATATCATATCTACTATTCCCATTGAGACTCAGTACCCTCTCTGCCCAGCAAAGAGGCATATATTCCTACTAGACATGAACCAGGCAGACCTGGTCATTGAACTTAAGAGTAAGGGAACCACAGATCATGTTATATACATAAAATTTATTGAGGATTCCCTTTTCCAAGAGCTTTTATTTATGTAGATTGTATCCATTGATATTTATCATTTTAGAAAGTAAAATATCTCAGTTTTATTGTAAAAGTGGTTTTAACCTGTGAAAGAGTCTTGGGGAAACCTATAGGTTTGTAGACCACAATTTGAGAACCATTAGCATATAAGAATCATTTGAAGAACCTAGACCTAGTTTAGAAAAGAAAAAAAATCTGTCATTTGGAAAAGCAATTAGAATTATTTTGCTTGTTTCTAAAGGGCAGAATGAGGAGCATGGGTGACAGCTGCTGAAAGATTTTACTTTGATATAAGGAAAATATTCCCTTACAATGAAAAGTGCTAAGAGAATATCATAAAGTCCCCCATCACTAGAAGTCTTCAAATAGATCCTGGATGGGTTCTTGTGGAAGAATACAGTAGATATAATTCCTGCTTAGATCTAGGTTAGATTAGATGACACCTGAAGTCTCTTCTAAGGGCTGATAACTCTGAGACTCAGTTTTCTGACATGAAGGGTTAGAAGGTCTAAATTAGACAAATATTTATGAAGTGCATATTATATGCTAGACATTGTGCTAAACTCTGGAGGAGTAAAATAAGGGGAGCAAAAGATACCAGCATAAGCAAAAAAAGAAAGAAAAGACAGTTCTATCCTTATCTAACAGAGGAATATTAAACAAAAAGGGAGCTGAAATTGAAGGCAGAAAGAATGGGACACCTATGGGAAATCACAAGTGGGAGAGGATTGAAATTTAGCCAGCCTAGGACACTATCCAAAATGGTGGCCCTGAGAGGAATTCAATGTTGGAAAGAGGGCACTGGTAGACTAGATGGGTTTTCCAAGGTGAGGAGGTCCCAAGAATGAGGAAAGTTCCAGGGTGAGATTACAGAAGAGGCATGGAATCATAGAAAAAAGCACAGCCAGAAGGGGAATCTTGGAGATATTTCATAATTTGACTAAAAAGAGAAGGAAGGTCACTATGAAGGTTCCTGTCAGCTCATGGCTGACAGAATTCTGTATTCTAGATGTTGATTCTGACTAGATGTTGATTTGACTCATATAGGTGGGATTCACAATTTATATTTCTTTATACTATTGCATCTTAGTAATGCCTTCTAGGGTAAGATAATAATAATTTCAAGCCAAGATTGTGTCTCATTTTGATCTGTGGAAGGAAGGTATAAAAAAGAACTCATAGATTAAGCATGAACCCTAATATCCCTAGCTTCCCTTAAAAACTAGAGTGCTATTGGTGTTTTCTGATTGTTACTTCTCTGGGAATGATTAACAGAGATATGAAATAGTCTTTAGAGTCCTGAATATTAAATAGTAGAATTGCAAAGGTTCTTTAGACACCATTCAGTTTAATATTTTCATTTTAGAGGGGGAAACATAGGCTTAGAAAAAAATGACTTGTCCACTGTCATACATTGAGCTAATGTTCCAGTTAGAATTAGAATGAAACCAGATTTCCAATCAAAGACTTTTCCCATTATATCACACCAACATGATACAATTCATTCAAGATATATCATAAAGAAAACTGGTTTTAAAGCCATAGCACCTAAATTGTAATACAAGCTATTTACTACTTACAGACTTTGGACAAGTCAATTGGATCTAAAGGGGAGAATTAGATGAGGGAATAATTAAAACCTTTCCAAATCTAAATCCAGTATACTTAAAACTTCATTGCTGCTTTTTTCGCATTGAATAATAGTTGGCCAGACAGACATTCTTGAGTTTTCTTTCTCTCTGATTCCTTGTAAAAATCCTGACATTTAATGATTGAAAGATCTAAATAACAGATTATACTCCAAATGAATAAGAAAGTTTTTCATTTTATCTTTATATCGTTAGTGCCTAGCACAGTACCTTTCACAGGTTAGGCAACTAATAAATCCTTTTTGAATGGATGAAAATAAAATAAATGCTTACATCCTATTGTGTCCAAATAACATGGACCTTTATGTGTTTGAAACTTACCTGGCTCATAGGTGAGTTTGTTTTCCCTGAGGTGCCTTAAAGTTTGAGAAACTCTGGTCTAATTCACTGAGTCTGTGTAAACTCCCAGTGGGAAAGACAGGCAATTAATTGTATTACTCAGTCCTCAGAGTTAATTAACACATCTTTCTTGAACTCCCCAGTGTGCTCAGCCCTGTGCTCCCTTGTTATCTGAGAGACAAAGGGAGGAAATGTCATACCCTCAAAGCCTGGGAGAAATAGAGAAGACTCAGACCCTGACCTTGTATTCAGGGAGCTCCCATTCTGACCAGTAAGGAGGACTGGAACATGGAAAATAGAATAATGCAAAACAGCATATTGGAGAATGCAGAAGAGGATTATTAAGATGTAGAACTGTTAGGGACCTTGGGAGTCATCTCTTTCATGTCCCCATTTTACAGATTAGGAAAGAGAACTCTGAGAAATCACACAGCTAGCAAATGTCTAAAGTAGAATTCCAACTCAGATCTACTTAGTTCAAGTTCAGAGCTCTATTATTAACTCTCAGAGTCTTCTGGATATGAAAGAGATTAATGAAAATTAGGATGATCAAGGAAAGTTTTGTGGAAGAGGAAAACCTGAGCTAATGGGGAACAAGTACTGTTCAGCTGTTTTAATCCTGTTCAACTCCTTGGGATTCCATTTGGGGTTCTCTTGACAAAGATATCATAGTGATTTGGGGCATGTCATTTAATTTCTCTAAGCTTTGGCTTCCTCATTTATTAAAATATGGTTAGATATGTATTGGTCAACCTGCCATCAGGGGGAAGGGGTGGGGGGAAAGAGGGGAAAAGTTGGAACAAAAGGTTTTGCAATTGTCAATGCTGAAAAATTACCCATGCATATATCTTGTAAATAAAAAGCTATAATAAAAAAAGAAAAAATATGGTTAGATTAGATGGCCTTCAAGATCTTTTTATGGCTTTAAATTTATGATCTTATGAGGACTTTAAAACATGCCTCAAATTAGAGAATAGAGAGAAACTATGTTGTTCAAGGATTTGTCTCTGATTATTCATAAGAGTTGTCAAAGTTCCTAGATAATTGATCCACTTGGCTTTTTCAGTTTGCCTGTGTAGAAACAGGCTTGCTGTAGGTTGGCCCAGTGGAACATGTCTCTGGGCACTCAGCAACATCCCACCCGTATGAGCGAGGGTGGGGCTCACTAGCAGTGAAAAGATTGGCTTCATGTAACAGGTATGTGCAGAAAGATGATGTCTCAGATAGAGAATCTGAGTAAAATTAAATTAATTCTTGATTTTGTCAGAACTTCCTGCCAAGATCTTGGTGATTTGTCCACACCTGATGCTTGAAATGTTTTTTAGTTGTAGGACTGCCAAAGATGTCATTTATCACTGTAAAAAGGATCATGTAAAGCCAAGATGACATTGCCTGACTTCAGGCTAATGTGCAGGAAGCTGGGCTGGAGAGAATCACATGGGCAAAAGTCAGTCTACATTTCCCCATCTCTGCTGCCTTCAATCATACTGGCTTCACAAACAACTATACTTTGGATTTAAAATTTTTTTCTTAGAATTTTAGGCAAGTTTTATAGTTGGAAATTTGTATCCAGAAAAAGTAAGAGAAGTATAGTGTCTAGAGTAAAGAGTGGCTGTGTCATTATCTTCTGTCCTGGTCAGACAATATTGGTCACATATGGATATCACATTAAAAATCTGGGATTAGATAACATACTTTTTAATAATATCAACCCCATCAGCTTGGTCTTATGACTTTACTGGTTTTCAGAAGCAAATAAATAGGAATGAAGAAGATGACTGGTGGGAATAAGTCTGGCCTGGTTTTTTAAAAGAGATGAATGATAATAGAATGTGCAGGAATGGGATTCAAGAGTGGAAATAATAGGGACAAAATTTTGGAGGAGAGAAAATGATCCTACAACAGGAATGGTAACCTGGGAAAGGAATGGAGTAATTAATAGTGACAGCAAACATGGGGTAACATTGAAGGATAAGAGATTAGAAATGATACAGAAGAATTTCAAAGCTACAGATTGTTCAGTTGGAACACTTGTGTTTGATGAGATCAAAGATATTACTATTCCTGTGAAACAAATATGCAGAAAGTAGTAGTTGGTGGCAGGAGTTGATGGATTAACAATGGACAGATGAAGATGGAGAGGGACTTGTAGATGATGTGTGTGTAAGATGAAGGAGCTCAGGACCAGTAATCCCAATGGGATTTGTCTGCTTTAACAAAGGTAACTGAAGGCGAGGGTGAGAATTTTATTAGAGGAGAAAGCTGGAACAGCCACTATAAAGAGCATAATAAAGTTAAATAGGGTAAGAAAAAAGGAATATTACCCAGCTGAGATCCACTAGGTTTTGTTAGGTGACTTGCTTCATAGGCATAGAGGAAGACCTCATGGAGGTGACACTTAATATTGACCTTAAAAGATAGGATTTGGAGAGGAGAAGGGGAGTGCATGGAAAGATCAATGTGTCTTCTGTTCAATATATTCTCTGACTGTTGTGTATTCTCAGTGTGAATATCCCTGGAGGGGAGGAGGGAACCCAATAACAATTGAAGACATCCTGGGCTATGGATAATTTTTCCCATATGTGTAGGAGGCCCCAGACTGTTTCCAAAGTGGGCTCTAGTCCCAATAGCAAACGAGTCAGCAAAATCTCAGAACATATGCTGGTCAGGCTAGACATATCATGGTTGTTGCTAGGTTTTCTGAGGGAGAAGGGTATGGCTCAAGTTCTCTCCTGAATCAAATCATTTGCCGAATTTGGGCAGAATAGAAGGCATTTATAAGGCCAAGTTCCAAAGGAGTTAGAAAATAGCTTGGCAAAATGTAAAGATCATCTAGCGTGGATGGAGTTAAATTGGGAGGAGTAACAAACCTGGGTTCAAATCTCCCAGCATTGCTATGTATTAACTTAATGAATGAAACTTATGGTCTGATAGATGTTACTGAGTTAAGAAAGAATATGCTGAATCTTGCCCCTGATTATCCCAGCATGAGACAAGGAATTCAGGAATATTGGTAGTCTCTAAAAAAGTCTTTGGGGACATAAACTCAGTCATTCCACCATGTATTTTCCTGGTACTTCATTCAATTTGCTTCATGATTGTAAATGGATTTTGCTATCTGGATTGAAATTCAGGCATTGATTTTTCTCCTTCCCTTGTATCCAGAGCTATTAACTTTGTAGGATGTGGTGGCTCTCTCTTCCCAATTCAAATTTCATCTGCTCTATTTCAAGAAAAGATGAACTCTCTCCTAGCCCTGCCTCTGGTGGGATACAAAATATATGGCTTTAGGCTACTTCCCCCCTGGGGCAGCTAGGTGGACTGATGGATGGAGTGTTGGGTCCAGTCAAGAAGACACAACTTCCTGAATTCAAATCTACTCTCAGACTCTTGCTAATTGGGTGACACTGAGCAAGTCATTCAACCCTGTTTGGCTCAGTTTCCTCATCTGTAAAATGAGCTAAAATGGAACAGCAAATCAGTCCAGTAGCTTTGCCAAGAAAACTCCAAAAAGAGGCAGGAAGAGCCGGACATGACCGAACAATGGCAACAAAAAGGTGCCAGACTCTATGGGGATATAAAAATGAAAAACAATACAATCTCTGCTTGCAAGAAGCTACTGGGATAGAATGTTCACACTTATTTTTTTTTCTTTAATTACTTGTAAAAACAATTTTAACTTTCATTTGAAAAAAATCTAAGAAATCATGTAAAACATGTTTCCGTATTAGTCATGTTGTGAAAGAAATCACAGACAAAACACACGCGCGCACACACACACACACACACACACACACACACACACAATGGAAAATGGTATGCTTTGATCTGCATTCAGACTCCAATTGTTTTTCTAGAAGTGGACCACATTATTCATTGTGAAACCTTTGGAATTGTCCTGAAACATTGCATTGCTGAGAAGAGCTAAGTTGTTCATAGTTGATAACTGTACAATGTTGCCATTACTGGGTACAATGTTCTCTTGATTCTGCTTATTTTGTATCAGTTTATAGAAGTTTTCTAAGGTTTTTCTGCAATGTTCCTGCTGGTCATTTCTTATAGAACAGTATTATTTCATCACACTCATAGAAGACTTTAGAGGTTGATATAAGGAGAGAATTATCTTCCAGGCAAAGGAATTGGTTTGAGAAATATAGTGTTTTGCATGAAGAATAACAAGGAGATCATAAGCAAGTCAGAGAAATGTGGGAAAAGATTTAGTGGAATTGATGGAGGGAAATAATTAAGCCAGGAAATCATTGTACACATTGACTATAAATGAAAACAACACTAAAGGCATAATTGAAAGGCAGTGTGACATCACAGATAGCATGCTGGGCTTGGAGTCAGGGAGATTTGCTTTTAGAATCCACGAACTTGCTAAGTGTGATCATGGACAAATCACTTTTATTTTTCAGGTTCTTCAATAGGTAGAGTGCTGACTTAGAATAAGGTAGACCTAAATTAAAAACCTGTTTCAGAACTTACCATGGAACCCTGAGTAAGTTATTTAGCCTCTGTCTACCTCAATTTCCTCATCTGTAAAAATGTATTTTATAACAGCATCCACCTTGCAGGCTTGTTGAAAAGATAAAATGGGATTTTTATAAAGTGTTTTGCAGATCTTAAAGTATTATATAAATGCTAGTCATTGCTATCTTTAAAATGAGTTTTAAATTTATGATACTATGAAATTATATTAACTAACTTCTGTTCAAGAGAGATAATGATGAAATCACCTTCCTTCTCTTGGAAATATGGAGGTTGTCTGACCTGGGAACCTAGTCTGTTGGTTTTGCTTAATTTTGTTTATTTGTTTCTTAATAAGAGAGGGTTTATTTGGGGAAGGAGAGGTAACAGCAAATGAAGATAGTATGAAAAGTAAAACCATCAATTAAACAAATAATAAATGAAATGAAATGAGTGTACTAGACAATAATCTCTAAGACTTTTTATCTCAGAGACCCATAAGTGGCTGGAACATGATAAGACAGTCTCAGGCCCAGACCCAGAGGTCAAGGATCCCCTGATTGAATCCACATGAGGCCGAGCAGAGAAAGGGGGGGCATTGCTGAAGGAAAAAGGGAAAAGGAAAACTAGTGCTCCCTTGTTCCCCTTTCTTTTTCTATTAACACTATTTAATTACTTTCTGACTGGCCTATGGAAGCCTAGGGCACCTTCAGAAGAGAAGGCCATACAGGAACCCTGGTGTTAGTCCCCATAGATTTGTTTGCATGTGTGATGCCTCCCACTAATGACACTTTCACTACTTCCCAGTCACACATACACACTCCACCAGAGGGGATCTTTCTGATCTCGTTTTGTAGTGTGGTATGTCTAAGTCTCATTCCCTGGGGCAGGAACTAGAACTTTTATATCTCTTTCCCCCTCCTCCCCACAAATCCCCATCTTATTTGAATTCAGCATAAGATTTTGCACCCTGGGATTTAGGTAGGGTTTATTAAATTGCAAAGTGAATCATTAAGTAAGACAATAACACAATATGGTGGTCGGTTGTGAGGAGGAAGAGATCACTTCCACATGGAGCATTTAGGGAGAAAGCAGTTTATGAAACAGACCTTAAAACATAGACAGGAATCATTGATGGAGTTTAGAGGAAAGGTATCTGAGATGAAAGAAATAGCATGTGAAGTAATAGAAATGGGCAGAGATGTGAGGAAGAAAAGCAAAGAATCTTTTTGGACGAACAGCGAGTCATTCAATTTATTTAAAACATAACTTCTTTTGCCTCAGTTTAACCTTGCCTTACAATCTTTCTTACCTCAATCTCCTCATCTGTAAAATGATAATAATAGTACTCTGCTTTCAGTGTTGTTGTGAAAATCAAATGAGATGTTTTATATAAAATGCTTTGCAAATCTTAATTATTATTATAAAAGGGGAAGTGGAAAGTCTTGGCCTAAGATACCTAAATGTCTCAGTTGGAATATTAGGAATAAATGATCACAGAATTTAGATTTGGAACAAACTTTGTGGTTGTTCAATTGTTTTCATTTGAATCTGATTCATCATGACCTCAATTGGGCATACTGGGGTGGTTTGCTATTTCCTTCTCTTGTTCATTTTATAGATGAGAAGATTGAGGCAAACAGTGTTAAATGACTTGCTCAAGGTAACACAGCTGGATTTGAACTAGTCTGATTCTAGGCCTGATATTATATCTATTGCACCATTTAGTTGACTCTAGAGACTTAAATGATCAAATGCAGGGATTCCTGGCTTCTTTGTGTCACCGGGAAGTCTGTAGAGCCTATGAACCTATATTCAGAACAATGTTTTTAAATGTATGCAATAAAATACATTGAAGGAAGTATCTATCAAAATATTAAAATATTATATATTAGCAAATTATTAAAATAGTTTTTTAAAAGTTCATGGATCCCAGATTGAGAGACCTTGTTAGCTTGTGGGAAATCACAAAAGTTACTTGAATGTAAAATAATGGGGAAAGTTCCATTTCATAGAGCTAGAAAAATCTGCCTTTGATTCTCTTCTCTTATATGTACAGGTTGTGTGATTTTGGATAATTTATTTCTTCTCTAAAGTTCAGTTTTTTCTTTATAAAGAGTAATAATTAAATCATATCCTAAGAGGCCCCTCCATCTCCGATACTATACATTAAGTGCCTACTATGTGTCAAGTCACGCTATGTATCAAGTCCCTTATAACTTTAACATTGTGTTTTTAAGAGCTCTTCTAGTTCTGATGGGCTAAAATTCTGTGGGAGCTATGTCCTTGTGACTGCATTACAGAGGCTTAAACATATGAAACAAGTTAGAGATTTAAAAACTTCCTCCTTCAACCCCACAGGCTTTGCAGTGTCAATCCTTTTCCTTAAAAATATTCCTCTCTCCATTAAGTCCTTCTCTCCTTACTTTCCTCCCATTACCTTGATAGATTCTTTACTATTCTACTGCTGGAGGTATTAGGCACTTAATTAGTTTTTACCTCAACACATCCAACAGAGAGAGTGAGAATGCTTTATTGTGGTCCACGCTCAGTTCCCACTGTCCTCTCTCTGGGTATAGATGGCTCTCTTCATCACTGAACAAGTGGCACTGGTTTGAATCATATCATTGTTGAAGAAAGCACTTCCATCAGAATTGATTGTTGTATTGTCTTCTTGTTGCCATGTATAATGATCTCCTGGTTCTGCTTATTTCCCTTAGCATCAGTTCATGTAAGTCGCTTCAGGCCTCTCTGAAATAGTCCTAGTGGTCATTTCTTACAGAACAATAATATTCCACAACATTCATATAACATAATTTATTCAGCCATTCTCCTTTTGATGGGCATCCACTCAATTTCCAGTTTCTTGCCACTACAAAAAGGACTGCCACAAACACATTTTTGTACATGTGGGTCTCTTTCCCTCCTTTAAGATCTCTTTGGGATATAAGCCCAGTAGAAACACTGCTAGATCAAAGAGCATTGACAGTTTGATAACTTTTTGAGCATAGTTCCAAATTGTTCTCCAGAATGGTTGGATCTGTTTACAGTTCCACCAACAATGTATCAGTGGCCTAGTTTTCCCACATCCCCTTCAACATTGTTTGTTATCGTTTCCTGTCATCTTAGCCAATCTGACAGGTGTATACAGATATCTCAGAGCTGTCTTAATTTGCATTTCTCTGATCAATAGGGATTTTTTCTCATCTTTTCAAACTATTTGTAGTTTCAATTTCTTCATCTGAAAATTGTCTATTTGTTTCCTTTGACCATTTATCAACTAGAGAATGGTTTGAACTATTATAAATTTGAACCAATTCTCTCTATGTTTTTTAAATGAGGCCTTTATCAGAACCTTTAACTGTAAAAATGTTTTCACCATTTATTGCTTTCCTTCTAATCTTGTCTACATTACTTTTGTTTGCACAGAAAAATTTAAACTTAATATAATCAAAATTATCTATTTTGTGATCAATAATGACCTCTAATTCTTCTTTGGTCACAAATTCCTTTCTCCTCCACAGATCTGAGAGGAAAACTATCCTATATTCTAATTTGTTTATGTCTAGATCATGAATGCATTTTGACCTTATCTTGGTATACGGTATTAGGTATGAGCCAATGCCTAGTTTCTGCCATACTAGTTTCCAATTTTCCCAGCAGTTTTTGTCAAATAGTGAATTCTTATCCAAAAAGCTGGGGTCTTTGGGTTTATCAAATAATAGATTGCTATAATCATTAACTATTTTGTTCTGTGAACCTAACCTATTCCACTGATCAACTGCTCTATTTCTTAGCCAGTAGCAAATGGTTTTGGTGACTGCTGCTTTATAATATAGTTTTAGATGTGGTACAGCTATTCCATCTTAATTTGCTTTTCTTTTCATTAATTCCTTTGAAATTCTTGACCTTTTGTTCTTCCAGATGAATTTTGTTGTTATTTTTTCTAGGTCAGTAAAATAGGTTTTTGGGAGTTTGATTGGTATAGCACTCAATAAATAGATTAGTTTGGTAGCATTATCATCTTTATTATATTTGCTCAACTTATCCAAGAGCACTTGATATTTTTCCAATTGCTTAGATCTGACTTATTTGTGTGCAAAGTGTTTTATAGTTTTACTCATGTAGTTCCTGACCCTTCCTTGGAAGACAGATTTCCAAATATTTTATTCTATCAACAATTATTTTAAATGGAATTTCTCTTTGTATCTCTTGCTTTTGGATTTTATTAGTGATATATAAAAATGTTGATAATTTATGTGGATTTATTTTGTATCCTGCAATTTTACTAAAGTTATGGATTACTTTGAATAGCTTTTTAGTTGATTCTCTAGATTTCTCTAAGTATATCATCATATCATCTGCAAACAGTGATAATTTGGTTTGCTCATTACCTACTTTAATTCCTTTAATCTCCTTTTCTTCTCTTATTGCCAAACCTAGCATTTCTAATACAATATTGAATGGTAATGATGACAGTGGGCAACCTTGTTTCCCCCCTGATCTTATTGGGAATGGTTCCAGTTTATCCCCATTACATATGATACTTGTTGATGGTTTTAAATAGATGTTACCGAGTGTTTCAAGGAAAAGTCCATTTATTCCTATACTCTCTAGTGTTTTTAATAGTAATGAATGGGTGCTGGATATTATCAGATATTTTTTCTGCATCTATTGAAATAATCATAATCATATGTTTTTGTTAATTTAGTTCTTGATATAGTCAATTATGATAATAGTGTTCCTAATATTGAACCAGCTGTGCATTCCTGATATAAATCCTATTGGTTGTGATGTATTATCCTGGGTTTGATTTTTTTGTAATCTTGCTGCTAATATTTTATTTAAGATTGGTCTATAATTTTCTTTCTCTCTTTTTGTCCTATCCAGTTTAGGTATCAGTACCATGTCTGTGTCATAAAAGGAATTTGGTAGGAGTCCTTCATTCCCTATCTTTTCAAATAGTTTATATAATATTGGAGTTTAAATGTTTGGTAAAATTAAAATGTAAATCTATGTGGTCCTGGGGTTTTTTCCTAAGGGAGTTGATTAATAGAGTGTTCTATTTCTTTTTTTTTTTTAAATGGGACTATTTAAGTAATTTATTTGCTCTTCTGTTAATCTGGGAATAATGGATATTCCTCCATTTCACTTAGGTTGTCAAATTTATTGGCATAACATTGGGCAAAGTAATTCCTAATTATTGCTCTAATTTGCTCTTCATTGGTGGAAAGTTCTCCCTTTTCAGTTTTGAGACTAACAATTTTCCTCTTTCCTTTTTCTAATTAAATTAATTAAAGGTTTAACTATTTTGTTGGTTTTTTCATAAAATCAACTCTTAGTTTTATTTATTAATTCAATAGCGTTTTTCGTTTCAGTTTTATTGATCTCTCCTTTTAATTTTAGAATTTCAAGTTTGGTATTTGATTAGAGGGGTTTAATTTGTTGTTTTCTTATCTTTTTTAGTTGCAAGCCCAATTTGTTGATTTTCTCTTTCTCTATTTTGTGCAAGTAAGCATCTAGAGATATAAAATTCCCCCTTATTACCACTTTGGCTGCGTGCCAAATGAGTTGTTTTGTTCTATGGAACTTTTTTCCATTTCACAAGTTCTGTTTTTTGAGGAGTTTTTTTTTTTTTTTTTTTTTTTTTTGTTTTGTTTTGTTTTGTTTTGTTTTGTTTTGTTTTGTTTTGTTTTTCCTGTTTCACAAATTCTGTTTTTCTGGGAGTTGTTTTCTTTATTCATTTTATCAAATCTATCTTTTAATGAGTTATATGCCTTTTCAAAAGCTTCTTGCCAACTTTTCATTTCTTTTCCCCATTTTTCTTCTAGCTCTCTTTTAAGATCCTTTTTAATTTCTTTTAGGAGAGCCTTGTGTCATGGGGACCAAGTTATAACACCTATTGGGGCTTCATCTGGAGATGATCTACTATTAGTCTCCTCAGGGTTTGAAATCTGTTCTTCTCTTTCACTATAAAAACTGTTTATTGTCAGAGTTCTCTTTACTCATTAAAAAAATAAATAAATAAGGTCTGCTTTTAGGGCAAGGGAAGTTTTCTAAGCTTCCTTTATAAGTGGCAGCTGTGCTGGGTCAGTGCTGACTCACTCCTGTTGCTGGGTGGGTGTGGCCAGATCCTGTGAGAATCTGGGTTTCCAGGGTATTTACCTTTTGTGTTTGTGTTGGATGTTTTATAACTTCTTTGTTGATCTACTGGCTTGTAGCCAGGGCAGAGTATCCAACATTGCTGCTGTAGATTCCTCCCTGTTACATTCTCCAGCAAGGAGTCTGTATCACCCTGCAGAGGCCACAGGGCATTGGGATGCTGCGCTATCTGTGCTGGTGTCTGTGCTCAGCCTGCTTGCACTTGGTCTGCCTTTCTCCATTCCTGATTAAAACAGACGTTTTCTTGCAATCTTTGAAATTATCTTCTACCGCTAATTTGTTGTATTTCCAAAATTCATGGATTCAGCTGGTCCAGAGGTAATTCAGGAGCTGGATTTGCTAATTGGTCTGAAGGTTGTAGCAGGTCAGAAAGAAACGTGGGCCCTTTCTGCCATCTTGGCTCCACCCCTAGAAGTCTATACTCCACCAATAAATTATTTAACTTGAAAAATTTATAAGCCAGGATTAAAATGGAGGGAGAGTTGATGTAAGATCTTTTGTTTGCAGATGATTGTGCACTCAGTGAATACAACTGAGACTGAGATACAGCAAAATATGCTGCTTGTACTAACTTTGGATCAACAATTAAATACTGAAAGAACAAAGGTTCTCTGAAAGCCAGAATGACACTATCCATATGTGGAACCATCGGATACAGCAAATTATGAAATTTTGAATGTTGTGGATAAGTTTACTTACTTTGGCAATACACTTTTCAGGAATATATTCATAGAAATTGATGCGTGCATGGTCAGAGCTAGCTCTGTGTATGGGAGGCTCTGAAGGATAGATGGGAGAGAAGTAGTAATAGGCTGCTTACCAATCAAACTATAGGTCTATAGATTATTGTGCTGACCTCATTGTGGTGTGTTTATGAAACCTGGACAGTAGCCAGAACCATACTAGAAAATTGAATGGCTTCTATTTGAATTGTCTCAGGAAAATTTTAAAGATTACCTGACAAGATAAGGTACCAAACACTCACGTCCTTTTTTTGAGCTGAACTGCCAAGCATTCAAATCCTATTGCAGAGAGCACAACTCCAATGGATTGACCATGATGTTCAAATGCCAAAAGTATGTTGGCCTAAAAGTCTATTTTATAGAGAACTTATACACGGCAAGTGTTCCAATGAATGTCAGGAAGTAATAAAAGGATACCCTCAAGGTCTCTTTGAACAACTTTGGAATAGTTGTGAGACATGGGAGACAATAGCAAGGGACCACCCAGCCAGGCATGCCCACAATAAAGAATGCTCAGTGCTCTATGAGTAAAGCAGAATTAGAGAAACTCAAAAGAAATATGAGAATACAAATTTAGACATCTCCACTCAAGTATTCATATAGAGTATTTGTGTCCAATATCGTGTCATAAAGCTAGAGTTTTATGAGTTCATTTTGGTCTAATCCATCACAGTTATCTAATCAGTCACATTGTATCTTGCCCCCAAAATAATAATTCATTTGGATTCTCTTTGAGCACAAAAGACAAAAATAAACCAAGTGTTTGAGGCCAAATTTGAAATAAAGATGAGTATTAGTGGCCCAGCTTCTATTCATATTTGACAAATTACTGTAGTGGAAGAATCTCTAAGGAGCCTCCTATTCTTAACATTACAGAGCTCTAAAGTGCCTTCTAGTTTTCCGGTAGCTCTCTATGCTCTAAGGTGTCTTTCAGCTTTGACTTAAAATGAGTTATGATTCTAAGATCTCTTCTTGGTGCTGACATTATGTGATTTCAGTTATCATCTTAGTTTATAGATCTAAACAGAATTATAAGAACATGGAAGTCAAAGGTCAAGGGACCTTATACCTATAATTCTTCCCTTTCTAAAGCTTTTTCTTCTGTCTTACCTCCCCATCTTTCTCTTTCCACTTTGCCCAGACCAAGGAGTTAGAATAAAATATTAATTCCTGGATTGGATTAGCTAGGTAACTTGTCATCTTTCTAGGTAACTGATACTTGCTACTCATGCTCCCTTTTTAGCATCCCTGAGTCTCTTTAGTTTCCCTATCTGTAAATGATTCAACATGATTGGCTTCTGTGGTCCTTTCCAGCCTTAATTCTCTTATCCTGTAATTCTGTGATTAAAGAAGCAGTGTGATGTAGGCAAATAAGTGCTGGATCTAGGCTCAAATTCCAACTCTGTCTCTACATGACTTTGACAAGTCACTTTGAACTTTTAAACCTCAGTTTTCTCATCTGCAAAATGGAGATTATAACTATAGTAACTACCTTATAGAATCGAAGAGATAAAAATATTTCATGAACTTTAAAGTGGTATAAAATGGTAATTGAGATCATTAATTATGCCACTGAACCAGTTAAAAGAAGCACCCAGGATTTAGAGCTAGAAAGAACCTTGATCCCAACTCTTTATTGCATTAATAGGGAAGAAACTGAGATCAAATGTCCAGGTATGAAGCAGATCTTTTCCTCCTCCTTCTAATCCAGCAACTCTTAAGAAAACCCTCAAAGAGGAATCCTAGGAAATTCAAGTGGCATGTGGAGAAGGCTTTGTAGGAATATTCAAATAACACTACCACAAATGTAGCCACAACCTCCTATAACTTTATCCCAAAGCTCATTGGATTATGGACCTAGAGCAGAAAGGAACCCCACAAATTCTCTGTCTTTCATCACCTTTTGATACTCCTGTGAAAAGGTAAACTTGAGTGACATCCCATTCTTGTGGTGATAAAGTACTTATTTTAAATACTCTTTTTCATCACTTCACAGTTCACTTTTGTACAAAATAATGGTTGTCCTTCTATTTGTCCAAATTTTACATACCTACAAATAATAATTGCTTTATATGCTTCTCAGTACCATAACCATTTTTGCTGCAGTATGTACACGATATCTTGTATCAAGTTTATTCAGTAATCAAGTTAACAGTGATTCAGGAACTTCATTAAATATAATCTGTCTTCCTCTATCTAGATGAAAAGACTTCTCTACTACCAAACAACTTTTCTTCTACCAATGGTACTTCTTCAACTTTAAGTCTTTTGGTCTCTAATCTGCTTCTTTCATCAACAGCATTTTCATCATCACTATTTTCATCCTCTTCCTCTTTATGTAGAAAATTCTCCCCCTTCTTTTCTTTATTCTCCTGTCTCAGCAATTCCTCAGGCACATTCCTCTTTTATGCCATTAGTCAGACCAAATCTTTGGTCAGTCTGGATCTCCTGATGGATCTGATGGTGCCCACATTATTTCTTTTTTTTTTTTTCTAGTTCTTCTAAATTAAGACCCTGAGTCAACAATGGGTGAGCCTGACAGTAGTAATTCATTTTGGAGCCTGTCCAGCAAGACTATAACAATCTAGTAATCTCCACTTTGGGTAGGCCATCTTCCTGAACCATTGTTCTCTCAAAAATTCTTGATAATCCACCTTTTTGTGTATTTGCTTTTTTTCTCATGTTTTCTTCCTTTTTTCTAATTTTTCTTGTACAACATGACAAATATGGAAATGTTTAAGTACTGCACATATTTAACCTACATCAGATTGCTTGCTGTCTTGGGTGAGGGGGAAAGTAAATGAGGAAGGGTAAATTTGGAACATAAAATCTCACAAAAATGAATGTTGAAAAATATCTTACCATATATGGACAAATAAAATACTAATGAGGAAAAAAAAATTCCAGAGAATTTCTATAGCTTTGGATGCTCTATCATAACATTAAGAATATTATAATATTCTGCAATTGCAGTTACTGAACCTAATAGTTTTCTTTCTTCAATATTTCAAAGGAAAGCAAGGAAACAAGCATATATTAAGAACCTGCTCAGTGCCTAGTGTTGTGCAAAGTACTTTACAAATATTATCTCATAACTATGAAGACTTACTGTAAATCAACACATATTATTTTCACCTTTTTTTTCTCATAGCTTTTCCCTTTTGTTCTGAATTTTCTCTCCCAACATGAAACATATCAGAATATGTAAAAAATGAATTTATATGTATTACAAAAATGTTTTTAGATATAACTGGAAAATAATAATAATAATAACTCAAATATTATTTCATTTGATCTTCATAACAACCTTTCAAGGAAGATGCAATTATTATTCCTATTTTAGAGCTGAAGAAACTGAGGCAATTGACTTGTCTAGGGATCATAAAACTAGGAAATGCCTGAGATTAAATCTGAATTCAGTTTTTCCTAACTTTGGAAGAAAAGAGCTGAAGAAACTGAGGCAATTGACTTGTCTAGGGATCATAAAACTAGAAAATGCCTGAGATTAAATCTGAATTCAGTTCTTCCTAACTTTGGGCAGGGAGCTCTAGCTATTATGCCACCAATGAGAAGAGCTCAAGACTTGGATTCAGTGATCTGGATCAAAAGATTTGGCTTGCTAGTCACATGGTCTTTGGGTGAGGTCTTTTATTTGTCTCAGCTTCAGTATTCTCACCTATGAGATGGAGATAATAATGCCTGCCCAGGCCCCAGGATTGATATGAGAATCAAGTGTCATAATGATGAAGAGATCTTTGAAAAGTATAATACATATATTCTGTGAACGCGGTATTGCTATTTGATAAAGATATTGATAGCTTGTCAGAAGCACTTTGGTTTAACAGACAAAAACAAAACAAACCCCAAACCACAGCTGTTTGGTAATTCAGGGGAAAGAACCCCTGGTTTTGAAGTCCAAAGGTCAAGGTTCTAGCCTTTCCACCTCTGGCCTAGTTGCCTATGCTCTGCTCACTGGGGTACCAGCATGGCATGATAGATAGAGCTCTGGTTTGAAATCAGAGTATCTGACTTTGAAATCTGGTTCTATCATTTACTGTGTGACATCACACAAGACTCCTCATTTTTTTCATATAATAAAAGGAGGAAATTCAGCCATATGACCTCTATGGTACATTCTAGTTCCAAATGGGTAATCCTATGAGCCCTCTCATTTTCCCTCTCTACAAAGCAGAGATAATAAATTTATTTCCAACCTCTCAGGGTTCATAAGGATAAGAATTGGAGAATGGGAATGGGAGTAAGCATTTACTGAGCACCTACTATATGCTAAAGACTTTGCTAAGCTCTTAACAAATACAATTTCATTTGACAAATATGATTTTATCTCAATTGTTATCACTTGCATTTCTGAATTATGTGATCGTTTCATGCATATGGGTGTAGATGTGAAGAATCAAGTAATCATTTAGCCTATGTTTGTCTTCTTTATTTTTTAGAGTATTATAACTCCTTTTTCCATCTGGGTGAGATTTATTATCTGCTATACCTGTCACTACTTGTGTGCCCCCTTGTTCTGCTCCAGTGCATCCCAGTTAGTTTTCTCTCCTTTATTGAGTTTGCTCAACCCTTAGACCAAGGGGTAATTGTTTCAGGAAGTACCATCATTGCAATTGATTTCTTCTTCAGGGAAGCACCATCTGTCAGAAGCAATACCATCAGCATGTTCTTAATTGCCTTTCATTAATAACCCACTAATCTGGATTGATATGATATTAATACATATCTATAATAATAACAGCACACATTTATATAGTGCTCAAGCATGGATTGGACTAGTTAATCTTTCAGGTTCCTTCCTAATCTGTGATTCTGTGAAGGCCAATTTGAGATAGATATACTTGACAATGAGTTCAGTACTATCCAAAAGCAGAGTGTGGAAATAGTGGAGATATTTAGTCAGAGAAAGGAATGGAGCAATTATTAACTACCTATTATGTGCCAGGCACTGTGCTAAGCACTTTACAATTATTTCATTAGATTCTACAATAACCCTAAAGATTAAGTGCTATTATTTATCCCCGTTTTATGGCAGAGGAAGTTGAAGTAAACAAAGGTCACATATCTAGTAAGTCACTAGATTTTACGTCAGATCTTCCAAATTTTAGACCCAGGATTCAACTCATTGTGTTATCTTGCTGTCTTACAGCCCCCTGATTAGTTGTCAAGGATATCATTAGAAGTGATTCCGGGGTCAACTAGGTTGCCCAATGGATAGAGCACCAGCTCTGAAGTCAGGAGGATCTGAGTTCAAATCTACCCTCAGACACTTAACACTTCCTAGCTGTGTGACCCTGGGCAAGTCACTTAACCCTAATGGCCTCAGCAAAAAAAAAAAAAAAAAAAAAAAGAAGTGATTCTAGGTGAGAGCTAAAGTAGATGCTTCTGGGTTTCCTTCTGGTTCTAAAAAACTATTTTTCCTATTCAATGGTCACAGAGTCATAGACTCAAATGAAGAGATACAAAATAGGAGCTGGGTCTTGGAGGGCAAATAGATAGTAAGAGGAGGAAGCAGTCCAGGTTTCTTTGTTCCATGTGGACAAAGGTGTAAAAGAAGAAACCTACAGTGTGACCCATATTCTCTTATTGATCTGAGGCACTAGTTCAGCTTCCAACCCTAGATTGGCATTGGGTTGAATGGATAGTTTGGTTTGGGTAAAGAACTGACTGACCAAAGGGCAGTGTATTATACTTATTCCACTCTGTACTATGTAGACAATCTGAGAGATGTAGACAATTTTAGATGAGTTGATGGATTGAAATCCTAACTTTAGGTTTCCATACCTCACCAAAGCAGACTTATCTCTAATTGCATTTTGTCTTCTTTCTCCCAACAGAATTAGGCCTAGAATTTAGCTAGGAAAAGCTAAAATAAAGAAAGAACATAAAGAAGCCACCTGGAAATGAAAATCATGGGATCATAAAACCTTATTTTGGAAAGGACTCCCAAAGTCATCATCTTACTGCTACAATATTCCCTTCTTCTATGAAATCCAGATTCTACTGAACTCTGCCATCTGGGCTCTAAGGCCTTTCATCATGAGCTGCCTTTCACCCTATAAACTTTAACTTTCCACTGTGAAGCTCTTCTATTCTATATAACTGGTGCTCTCCATATAAGTCAAACTCTATACATGGCATCATAATTCAGTTAGTCTCCTCCTCTACTAGCCATCCATCTGCTTTCAGCAGACCTGAGTTCTAATCTTGGCTCCGTTACTGCTAGCTGTGTGTTCTTGGAAAAGTCCCTTTCTTACCTGTGAGCCTCATTTTTTCAGTAAAACAGTTTTTAAAAAAAAGTATCATTTATCAAAAACAAAGAAGCAGTCAGGGTAAAGTGAGTAGAGGGTTAACTTTGGAATTAGAAAGGTTTTCTTTCTTTTTTTCCTCTCTCTCTGCTTCTCTCTGTCTCTGTCTCCTTCCCTCTCTCTTATCTCTCTTTTTCCCTGTATCTCTCTTTCCTCTCTCTGTATTTCTGTCTCTGTTCTTCTTTCTCTATTTCTACCTTTACCTCTCTGTTTCTGTCCATCTCTCTCCTTCTTTCTAAATCTGTCTTTGTCTCATCTCCCTATATGTCTGTCTATTTCTCTGTCTGTATAAAACTCTTCTCTCTGTTTCTCTATTTCTATCAGTCTATACCGGTCTCTGTCTGTATCTGTCTCTCTTTATCTGCCTCTTTCTTCTTTCCATTTCTCTGTCTCTCTCTTCTTTCTCTCCTTCCATCTGTCTCTCTGTGTCTGTCTGTCTTTGTCTCTATTTTTCTCTTTCTGCTCTGTTTCTCTATCTCTGTCTCTCATATACATATATAACAACCTGGGAAACCCAGAGGTACCCCCTTAATTAAGTTTTCACTAGGATTGCAAAATACAGATAAACTGTTCAATCTGTGTTGGTAAAGGAAGTTTCTTAACTGGAACTTCCTCACACCAATGCAATCACAGGTCTAGGAAGAAAAAAGTTTAAGCTTCACTGCTACTTCATACACAGACTGTAGTAAAGTTCTGGGGGACAAGGATAGCTGTATTCAAATATATGAAGGGCTGATTCATAAAGAATGTATTAAATTTGTTAACTCTAGAAGACAGTGGGTTCAAAGTCACAAAGAGCCAATTTAGGTTTGATGTCACTTAGAATTGGCCAGAAATGGAATGAGTTGCTCCCCCTGAAGTGGTGGACACCTGGGCCTTGAAGGCCTCAAGGGAGTCTCAAGGATTACCTGTTGAGTAGGATGTTATGGGAATATGAGTTGACTCAAGTCCCTGATAAGGCTAAAATCCTGAGATTCTGTGTAGCTATCTATGTACAGAATGCTTTGTAAATGTGGAAACCTACAGCAGTGTGAGCCATTATTCTCTTATTGGTCTGAGGCACAGGTTCAGCTTCCAAATGTATTGCTTTCACAAAGCTGGTGAGTGGGTTTGTTTGCTTGCTTTTCCCTAATGGCACGCAAACAAAGCTGCCACCTCCTTGGGAGCAGCTGGGAGCTCTGCATTTAGTTGGCTCAGGCAGATGGCCCATTGTCTGGGGTGGGATGGGGGTTGGGAAGGGAGAAAAATCTCCGGATTTGCTCTGTAGTGCTAGGGATTTTATCTGGGACCGTTATATGGCTTCTCAGAGAGAAAGATGGCTTCCACACATAGAGGTCAGATAGAGGGGTCCAAGAAGGGAAGGCCCATCCAAGGGAATGAAGAATGTACAAAGCAGAGAAGGGGCAAATTGAACAGCAAGATATAGGTCTGTGGGTATTTTCCATAGTACATGTTGGGGGCTACGAGTAAGGGCCAAGTTTTTCTCCAAAGATTGGAGGGTGACCCAGAAATGATGAGCTCTGCTCTCCAACCACTTCTGATGATACAGCTCAGACTGGAAGGACTTGGACATTCTGAGATTAACTGATTTGGCTTTATGGTCAGTAAAGGGAAGGTTTTCCTATCCCAAAGGAACCAAGTTCTTCAGGGTAGAGCTAAATCATCAGGATTGTCCAGAATGTACTCCAATCTAATCCAGGTTGCTCTAGAATCTCAGGGCCTGAAAGTTGGAAAAGATATCAGATGCTCCCCTTTATAGTTCATAGTTGTTCTACACCAATAACCTTTTTTCTTTTTGACTATGGATTCCTTTGGGAGGCTGATGAATGCTATGAACCCCTCATATTAAAATAAGATTCTCATAATATTAAAAATATTTTTTAAAAGTTCAAAAGACCCCTGGTTAAGAATCCCTAACAAATAGTTATCTAGCCTCCACATGAAGACCTCCACTAATGGGAAATTGACTATGTGCTGAAGCAACCTATTTATGTTGTTGTTGTGTTATCTCCAATCTTTACAAAGTTTGCATGTTATCCATCAACAAAAAAATTGTTGAGCACCTACTGTGTTCTAGGCACTGCAATAGGAATTGAGGAAACGATTAATTGATCAATCAAAAATACAAATAATGTCTAAATAATTTTTCACTCAATTTGTGGGAAAGAAAAGGTTTTGATTATTGGATAGAAACATGATAACATACAAGAAATGTTTTACGATTAGATGAAATAACATCTACATATCTGGATTCAGAAAGGATTCAGGAAGAATATGGAGTCAGGAAGACCTGAATAGAAATTCAGCCTTAGACTTTTTGAGTTGTATGACTCTAAGTAAGTCATTTAGTTTCTGCCTTTCTTAGTTTTCTTATCAGTAAAAATGGGCATAATAATGGCACTTACCTCCCAGGGCTGTAGTATGAGATTAATATTTGTAAAATGATTTGCAAACTTCATAGAGCTATATAAATGCTAGTATTTATATATAGCAAGCTAGATCAGAGGCAGTCATTTTAATTTCAATTAATCTAGTTGAAAAGATTGCTGAATGGAATTATCTAAGAGATAGAGGTAGAAAGAAGAAAAAAAAATTCTTTCTCTTGACTCCCCTGTCATCCTAAATTAATAGAAGCTGTTGGAATGATAGTAGCTAATGACAGAGGAAACACCTGTATGTAACTTAGGAATAATAACCCCTTGTGACTAAGTGAAATTCTACAGAGACACTGGTCCTTAGAACTAAGCAGAGAGATCTTCATGATTATAAGAACAGAGAAAATGAATTATCATAACGGAGAGCTTGAATTCTTCTTCTGCCCAATTTGTTCTCTACATGCATGTCCTAATACCTTCATGTCTTAAATTTGAGCTCATTTGCTCTAGGGACCTTGTGTGTTCAAGGGGAAAGTATGCCTTCAGTTTGCAGGGGGGAGGGGGGAGTTGTTTTTATAGCAACTCTCTAATACTTTTTCAGTAATTATTCTTTCTAAAAGATAATTAAATTTGCCTAATAATCAAGATGAAACACACCTATGGGGATTCACGAGCAACCTAGACCAACAATTCAAATATGAGTTGAGGAAGTAGGGAAGGGAAGGAGAAGGGAAAAAGCTAAAAATATATATGGTACCTATTATGTGACAGGCACTGTGCTAAGTATTTTTAAAAATAAATATTATCTTATTTGAAGTAAAAAGTTTATCAATTACAACTTCCACACTGGCCATAATCCCTCTCCTCCTACCAAAACCTTGAACTCTATTCTGGATGGGTCACCTGGCTCTAATATTTGGAATTTTACCTTATCTTGCTAGCCCCAGGCTACCATAATTCTGACTTCCTACTCTGATTTTCCATGCATTGATCCTTCAAACCTACATCCCTGATTACTATCATTATTGTCTTTGTGGTTGAGTTGTTTTCAATCCTGTCCAACTTTCTATGACCCCATTTGGAGTTTTCTTGGCAGAGATACTGTTTGCATTTCCTTCTCCAGCTTACTTACAGAGAAGAAACTGAGACAAACAGGAGTAATTGCTCAGGGTCATACTGCTAGTACTTCTCTGAAACCAAATTTGAATTCAAGAAGATGAGTCTTTTTGATTCCAAGCCCAGTGATCTACCCCATCAAATACCTATTGTCTTCTTCTATTAAAAATGATGACAGAAAAAGCTAATGATGACTGCTGTGGGGAATGTGGGAAAACTGGGACACTGATACATTGTTGGTGGAGTTGTGAATGGATCCCACCATTCTGGAGAACAATTTGGAACTACATCTAAAGGACTATCAAACTGCACATACCCTATGATCCACACAGTGTCTCTACAGAGCCTATATCCCAAAGAGATCAAAGAAAAGGGAAAAGGACCCACATGTACAAAAATGTTTGTAGCAGTTCTTTTTGTAATGGCAAGGAACTGGAAACTGAGTGGATCCATCAGGTGGAGAATGGATGAATAAGTTATAGTATATGAATGTTATGGATATTATTGTTCTGTAAGAAATGACCAGCAGGATGATTTCAGAAAGGCCTGGAGAGACTTATATGAACTGATGCTGAGTGTACTGAGTAGAACCAAAAGAATATTATATACAGCAACAAGATTATACAATGCTCAATTCTGAAGGACACGGCTCTTTCCAACAGCAAGGTGATTCAGGACAGTTCCAATGATTTTGTGATGAAGAGAGCCATCTGCACCCAGAGACAGGACTTTGGGGACTGAGTGTTGATCACAACATAATATTTTCACTTTTTTGTAGTTGTTTGCTTGTATTTTATTTTCTTTCTCATTTTTTTTCCCTTTTGATTTGATTTTTTCTTGTATAGCATATGTACAGAATATGGTTATGTGTAAAAGAATTACATGTATTTAACAGTGATGGGAGGAAGGAAGGGAGAAAAAAATTTGGAATACAGGGTTTTGCAAGGGCGAATGATCTTGTGTATATGTTTTGAAAATAAAAAAAAAACTTTAAAAAAAATGGAAGTTCATTGACTGGTGGGAATTTGTCTGATTATATTTGTATTGCCAGTGCCTAGCACAGTATCTCAATATAATAAATGCCTATCTATATATAAATAAATGTAAATTATTTTCTAGAGAAAGTATTAACAAATGGAGTATGAGGAAAGGCATCTTTCTAGCAAATGGAGGTAAGGAGGGAATGTATCATAGCTAGTTTGAGGATGCAGAAACAAAAGGTAAAAAGTCTTGTATGAAGAATATTAAGGTAGTCAGTTTGGCTTGGCTATAAAGTCTGGAAAGGGGAGTGATATATAATGAGCTTAGACAGGTATATTGGGGCCAAGTACTGAAGGGCTTTAAAAGCCAGCTAGAGGAGCTTACAGTTGTTCCTAGCAGCAATAACCCAGGGAGTTTATTGAGTGGAGGAGTGGCACAGTGAGACTTGCACTTTAGAAAAATCACTATGGTGGCTTAGTGAAGATAATTAGACATAGGAAGACTAGTTAGATTCTTGTCTTGGTTCCAGGAAGATATGATGAGAGTTTGAGTTAGGATGTGTCAATAGAGAGAAAGGAATAGATGTGACAGATGTTGTGAAGGTAAAACAACTAGATTTGGCCATTGATTTGATGTGTGAAGAGTCTAGGACTCTGAGGTTATAAACCTAGGTGACTGGAAATATGAGGATGACCTCAACAGAAATAGGGAAGTTTGAAATAGAGAATGAGTCTAGTTTTCGACATTATTGACTTTAGATGCATTGAGTCAAAGGCAGCTAGCTGATATAATTGGTAGAGCATTAGGCCTGGAATTAGGAAGACCTGAATTCAAATCTGATTTTAGACTAGCAGTATGACCCTGGGTAAATCATTTAATCTCTGCCTCAGTTTCTTCAACTGTAAAAAAAAAAAAAAATGAATACAATAATAGCACTTACTTCCCAAAAGATTTTGTAACAATTGAATTATAAAGTCCTTAAAACAATTGTAGTACATTGTTATTGTTATTGTTTAATTGTGTATGAGTTTTCTTGGCAAAGATACTAGAGAGTTTTCCATTTCTTTCTCCAATTCATTTTATGGGTGAGAAAGTTGAGGCCAAAAGGATTAAATGACCTGCCCAAGTTGTATAAATAGTAGTTAGTATTGTTGTTGTTACCCTTAGCTAAAATCTGACTCATTTTCACTTCTATCCATTGTTCCAAGTTTCACACTCTGGGTTCAAAAAAGTAAAAAACCTAATCCTTTTTCTGCAGAATAATGCTTTTACAATTTAAGGAAAGCAGTAGATTCCTTCCCTCTCCCCTCACCAAATAGCCCCTTTTTCTCTGGGTTAAAGAATTTCATTTCCTTCAATGGCATGGCCTTCAGTCCCCTGGGGTTTATCTGAATCTGCCTCTGTCAATGTCTGTCCTAAAGTATGATGACCAGAACTGAACAAGGCAAAGTGTGGAGAACTATCCTGTCACTTGTTCAGGATATTATGCTTATATGAATGCAACTTGAGATAAGATTAAGTTTTTGCATATGTGAGTATGTTTTTTTTAATGCTATGCCACATGTTGAATTATGTTGAACTATTAATACATTAAAATCTCCAGTTTCAAAAAGCCAGACATTTTGACCTCACATCCCCCTATGGTCCATAGACAGTTGATTCTTTGAGCTTGAGTAAAACTTTCCACTCCTATTTGTAAATCAATGTATTTATTCTATATCCAAAGCCTGATGAATTAAATTTAGCCCTTGCCCTCAAGCAGTTCATGGTTTCATAAGGCAATAGGAAGGTTGAGAAGCCCTGTGAAGTGGAGAGGCAGAAGATGGGAGTTCAAGTCTCACATCTTATACATACTGACTTGTGATCCTAGACACGTCAATCTGGCACATCTTAGTATCTCCCCAAGCAACTCTCAACTAAGACTATAAAGTGCAGGACAGATGCTGATCTACTGTGGTGGAGGAAATTTCCTCACTGGGAATCCTCCACATCAATGAAATTACAGGTTGTCATCAAAATAAAGAACTAATGGATGAATTAAATAAGTAAATAAGTCTGAATGTTTATACTTTGTTTAAAAAAAAAAGTAATTCTAGTTGAAGGAAAATTTTGTGGAAAAAATAGCAGTGAAATTAGATTTTATATAGGAGAAAATAGGAATGGAGATTAGGAAAATTCTGGGAGTTGGGATAAGGAGTTGAAGAATGAAAGAAGAGAAAGCATATGATTTTATAGGTCTTAATATGTACAGACCTTATCTCATTTGGGTCTTTCCAGATTGATCCCCATTTTACTGATGAGGGAACTGAGGTTGACAGTTCATAGTCTCACAGCTTACAAATGATGAAAACATATTTTTAACTCAAGTTTTTCCAACTCCTGGTCCAGCATTGTATCCCCTAGCCATCTTGTTTATAGAATTAATCTCTTCTACATCCTTTCTGAAAGGATGTTATTCAGGATACTCCAAGAGGTTTACTACCTTTAGAATGAACCTATTCCATCCAAGACTTTTAAAGACTCCTAAGGAATCATTTGCTCTAGTAGGTTCTACTAACCTGTCCTGGGAAGACATTGTTGGACAGGTCTGATCACTAAATTCTTCTTCATATTAAGCTACAATATTGTGTTCTACAATTATGGAGAGAGAACTGAAAAGCAGCGGTGTCAGATTCTACTCCTCTAGCAGAAGTGATTGCCTGGAAAGACTTGTCTGACATTTTGTTCCATGACCTCATTAGATCTTTCCTCACTTGTTCTGATGATGTACTTTAGGAAATTGATAATATGTTAGTATTTTATGGGTCCCTGATTTCATCATGATGGTGACTTTTTTCCTAAATCAGTTCAAACTCCTTCATGCCTTATTAGATCATTTCATGAACTGCTATGCTGAAAAAAAAAATTCTTCCCTTTTAGAACAATCCTTTAATATGAAGTTCCGATTAATGAGTTTTGGAGAGTAGACTCACAGTCTGTCTCTAGGTATTTATTTGGAGTCTTTCCAGGACAGGTGGGTAGAACCTGCTAGAGCAAATGAATCCCTAGGAGTCTTTGAAAGTCTTAGATCTACTGGATGACCTAGGATGAGGTCTTAGAGATGGGCATCAGAAAACAAGAGAATTTGAGTTTCATTTAAAAACATTCGAAACAATCCAAGTTTAAGAAATGGAAAGCAATATTGGAGTCAGATAGTCCAATCATGATCTGAAGGAATTCTTCAATGAGGGGGAAGGATAATGAGGGTAGATTTGGGATTCCAAATAGAAGACACCACATATTCTCCAATAGAGAACTAATCAAAAGCTATGAATAGATAAATTTCAAGAAGAATGATAAACTATCATTAATCTCACAATCATAAAAAAAAAAAAAGAAAAAAGGCAAATAAGAATAACTGAGGTTTAAATTTCCACTCAGGAAATGGACAAACATGGCAAAGATAGAAATGGTTAATATTGGTGAGACTGAAGGAAGACAGGCTTCTTAATAAACTGATAGTAGAACTGTGGTCCACCAATTATATTAGAATAATTAGTCCAACAGTTTAGGAAAACAACTTGGATTTTTGCAAAGAACTAACTTTACTCATGTTCTTTAGCTAGGAATTTGATGTCCATGTGTGACTAAGGAGGTCAAAGGGGCCATGCAGTACAGTTGAAAGAACATGAGCTTTTGAGTTAGGGGAGTTTAGAGTATGCTTTAGACATATTTAGCCTCAGTTTCTTTAGCTGCAAAATGGCGGGGGGGGGGGGAAAGAGAAGGAGAGTAAACTAGATGAACTCTAAAAGTCCCTTCCAACTTTATGACCCTAAGTTTGAACAAAAAGTACCACCTATTAAAATATTAAATAATCACTTTTAATGATAGGTAAACATTGCTCACAATGTGACTAGGTAGGGAGTCCACATTTCATCTCAGAGCCCATTGCCTTTGACCAGGCCAACCAAAAGGGCCTCGTTAGCCTGGCTGTGATTTATTTCTATTTGCCTCCACTACTCTTACTCCTGAGTCAGAGCAAACATTAGGGACCCCTGTTTCCATTTCATCAATCCAAAAAATGTTTGCTGCCATCACTGGCTATTAGCAATTAAGTAATCATATTGGATTCTGACGAGCATTTCGACAGCAGTATAATGTGATCACTTAGAAGAACTAGAAATTTCCGGACTCTTTCCTAGGCATAATTTCTTCCAAGAGAATTGTTCCACTTCAAAGAACCATACAAAGCAGCAATTAAGTCCTTTCCCAGCTTATAGAAAAGCTCTATGTCCCTGGCAGATAGAGTTGGGACCCTCCATGGTAATAAATCTTTTAATTTGGGAGAGTCAGAACTAAGGAAATTTTCCTAGTGTTTCTGGGTAAGGATTTGAGAGGGTCTGGGAGCCTCTGCTCTTGGGAAGGAAAACAGATTTAAAGGCGAGTCTGACAATCCAGTCTGAGAGGCAAAGAAAGGGCTGGTCCTGGAGGTGATTCTGTCTTGGCCTACCTCCAGGTGTCTAAAGTCACACATTAACAGCTAGTATGACTGGCCTGGGAATCAGATAGACCTCACCTATGATTTATGGGATTTTAAGGCATTCAGACAGCTTGATATGATAAGAAGAAGGGGTAATGAGTAGAAGCCTCAGGCAATAGCCTGGAATAGGGTTCTAATATCTTTTAGAGACTGACTGCTGTAGGCAATAGATAAAAGCTCTCTGAGCTGGTATTCTAAGTTGGCCCATTATACTAAATGCAAGACTGTTTTTCTTGGAAAAAGCAGGGGAGAGAAAGAGGTAAATGGAACCTCTCCAAGGCATAGAAAAGTGGGAGTGGACATCTAGTATTATTAGCTGGTTCCCCCTAGATTCCTACATAAAGGGAAACCATATAGTGGAGTTAGTGTTACAACTGAAGTCATAAGACTTGTTCTAACATTTATTTCACTTCTAACATTTATTAGCAGTATGATCATGGCCAGGGATTTTCCCTCTCTAGAGATTCATTTTCCATATTTTCCATATTTCTTTTAAAAATGTACTTCCTATGGAGAACAGCATTTATATGGAAAATGTTTTATAAACCTTAAAAAAAAAGCACAAAAACAGGATTCATCAATATCATTATTTCTTTACTTTCCAAGGGTTCCTGAAGAAGTTATATGTTTTATCAGAAGTTTTGATTGGATAAGCCATTCTCCAATTGATAAATGATCAAAAGATATGAACAGACAATTTTCAGATGAAGAAATTTAAACCATTTCTAGTCATATGAAAAGGTGTTCCAAATCATTATTGATCAGAGAAATGCAAGTTAAGACAACTCTGAGATACCACTATACACCTGTCAGATTGGCTAAGATGACAGGAAGATAATGATGAATTTTGGAGGGGAGGGGATGTGGGAAAACTGGAACATTGATACATTGTTGGTGGAATTGTGAACAGATCCAACCCATTCTGGAGAGCAATTTGGAACTATGCTCAAAAAGTTGTCAAACTGTGCATACCCTTTGATCCAGCAGTGTACTGGGCTTATATCCCAAAGAGATCTTAAAGAAGGGAAAGGCACCTGTATGTGCAAAAATGTTTGTGGCAGCCCTTTTCATAGTGGCAAGAAACTGGAAACTGAGTGGATGCCCATCAGTTGGAGAATGGCTGAATAAATTGTGGCATATGAATATTATGGAATATTATTGTTCTGTAATAAACAACCAACAGGATGTTTCCAGAAAGGCCTGGAGAGACTTATATGAGTTGATAATAAGTGAAATGAGCAGAACCAGGAGATCATTATGTACTTCAACAACAATACTATATAATGATAAATTTTGATGGACGTGGCTCTCTTCAACAACGAGATGATTCAAACCAGTTCCAATTGTTCAGTGATGAAGAGAATCAGCTATATCCAGAGAGAGAATTATGGGAAATGAGTGTAGAGCACAACATAACATTTCCACTCTTTTTGTTATTGTTTGCTTATATTTTTATGTAAGGTTTTTCTACCTTCTTTCTAGATCCATTTTTTTTGTGCAGCAAGATAACTGTATAAATATGTATACATATATTGGATTTAACATATACTTTAACATATTTAACATGTATAGGACTACCTGCCATCTAGGGGAGGGGATGGGAGGAAGGAAGGGAAAAGTTGGAACAGAAGGTTTTGCAAGGATCAATGTTGAAAAATTACCCATGCATATGTTTTGTAAATAAAAAGCTAAAATAAAAAAAAGGAAAACAAGATAAAATGCAGGTCTTCTTCTCCTTCTCCTCTCTGAAGGAGCAGTAAGATTCTAGGTGTGAAATACTAAGCTGACATTAATAATAGATAAATATGCTGCTTACCTGGAACATTACCTATTAGTAGCAATTTATATAATAACAAATGATGTCAAGTAAATCTAGAAAACATTGATAAAGATCATATATGATAAAGATCAAAAAGTACTAAAGAGAAACTGAGGAACTTAGGGTCACAGATGGTATTTCCAATCACCACTTTTGAATATAGGCAAGAAAGAATTATGGCTGATATACAAATGAAGGGAACCCTACAATAAATGACAACTCCTCTTTTACAAGTTATGTTATAAAATGAAAATAAAGCAATTTTAATCTAACATGTATCATATTTGGAAGAGCAGATTTCAAAAGACTTAGAAAAGACTTAGAATACTGTATTCTGTGATTCTTCTCCCTGAGGAATAGATACAATTTCAGTGAGCTGGAATTAGAGAAGCTGTCTAAAAAGATCATTGGGGATGTCATCACTAACAACAATTAAGTGAGCATATTTGATTCTGACAGCTAGACAATCAATCAACTAACATTTTTTAAGCATTTAGTATGTGTCAGGAATGCTGATCCTGACTTAGATATTAAAAAGATATACAGAACATGGAAGTAAGGATAGGTGGTACAATATGAATACAGAAATGTGGTATAGTCTTGGAAAAATAGTATTTTTTTAAAACAAAAAGCTTTTTGTTTTCAAAATACATGCAAAGATAATTTTCAACATTCACTCTTGTAAAACCCCGTTCCAATATTTTCTCTTTCTCTTCTCCTACCCCCTCCCCTAGACATCAAGTAATCCAATATATGTTAGACATGTGCAACTTTTCTACACATATTTGCACATTTATCAGACCAAAATGGAAAAAAAAAGAGAAAGAAAAAAAAAAAAACCAAGCAAACAACAATAAAAAAGTGAAAATATTATATTGTGATCCACATTTAGTGCCCATAGACCTCTTTCTGGATATAGATGGCTCTCTCCATCACAAGTCTTGGAATTGGACTGAATAACCTCATTGTTGAAAAGAACCAAGTCCATCAGAGTATACATGTATTGTATACAATGTTCTCTTGGTTCTTCTCACTTCATTTAGCATCAGTTCTTGTAAATCTCTTCAGGCCTTTCTGAAATCATCCTGCTGATCCTTTCTTATAGAACAATAATATTCCATAACATAAATATACTATAATTTATTCAGTTATTCCCCAACTGATTGATGGGAACCCACTCAATTTCCAGTTACTTGCCACTAAGGCTACTACAAACATTTTTGTACAGTGGATCCTGGGAAAACAGTATTAAGAACAATAAAGCACAAAATGATATAAGGTTGGTGAAAAATGTTAAAGATGCCAAAACGGTATTAAAATTATATCAGAAGAATGAGAAAAATCAAAGAAACACTAAGATTTATACTTGGAGTGAAAGGATGATTATAACATAGGAAAAAATAAAGAAAGACCTAAAATGTTGGGTTTTTTTTTTCTACTTTCTCTTTCAAGGAGATTTATCTTTGAATCAGAAAGTGTGTAACAGAACTAAGAGTGAGTTGAAAATCAAGATAAATAGAGCGAGTTTTCCTAGTTGCCCTTGATTAATCCAAATCACAAAATCCAGAATATACCAGGATATTGAAGGGGGAACTGACACATATTATTGTTATGGTCAAAAGAAGAGTCTAGACAACGTATTTCAATAAATTGTAAATGAAAACTGCCACAATGTCTTAAATCCAAAGTTATAAAATAGAAACTGAAAGAATCTGCCAATTATATTCTGAAAGGAATCCCAAAATGAAAACTCCCAAGAATATTATAGTCAAATTTTTGAACTTCCAATCAAGGAGAAAATATTGTTAGCAGCCAGAAAGAAGCAAGTTAAATATGGTAGAACCACAATCAGGATTACACAAGATTTAGCAGCTTCCATGTTAAAGAAGCATAGGGTGTGGAATATGATATTCCAGAAGACAAAAGGAGCTAGGATTATAATCAAGAATAATCTCCCAGTAACATTGAGTTTAATCCTTTGGGGGGGGGAGGGAAATCAATATTTAATGATATATAGTATTTTCAAGTATCCCTGATTAAAAAATATATATAGCTGGATGGTATTTAATATTCAAACACAAGACTTAAAAAGAAGCATAAAAAGGTAAACATGTAAGAGAATTGTACGGAATTCAATAGAGTTAAACTATTCACATTCCTATATGAGAAAGTGATACATGTAACTCCGAAGAACTTTATCTGCATTAGGGCAGTTACAGTCTACAATATAGAGGACATGGGAATTGGGATAATTTCCAAAAAATTAGGTGTGAGAAAGAGGGAATAAGGGAGAGGTAGAATGGGGAAAATTATCTTACATAAAAAGTCATGCAATAAAGAGCTTTTACAGTGGAGGAGAAAATGGAAGGGTTGTAGACAGTGCTATCTCATCGGAATTGGTTCAAAGAGGAAATTACAGCAAATTTCTCTGATAAAAGTCTCTTTTCTCAAACATAGCAGGAATCAAGTCATATTTTTTTTAAAATAAGAACTATTCCCCAATTGAAAAATTATCAAGGGATAGAAACAGAAAGTTTTCAGAAGACATCAAAGTTTTCTGCAGTCATATGGAAAAGTACTCTAAATCACTATTGATAAGAGAAATAAAAATTAAAATAACACTAGTATATACCACCTTTCAGAATGACAAATACTGGAAGAAATGAAAGAAAATAGGTACACTAATATACTGTTGGTGAAACTGTGAACTGGTCCAACCATTTTAAAGAACAATCTGGAACTATGCTTAAGAGGCTATAAAAGTATGCATACCCTTTGATATAGCAATACAATTAGATCTATACCACAAGAACAAAGAAAGAGGGAAAGGAGCTATATGTACAAATAATATTTATTGCAATTACTTTTTGGTGACAATCAATTAGAAATTGAAGGGACATCCATCAAGTGGGGAATAATTGAACAAGTTGTGACATATGACTGTAATGGAATAAAACCATGCTATAAGAAATAATAAGGAAGATGATTTCAGGAAAAAAATGTCGGAAGACTTATATGAATTGATGCAAAATGAAGTGATAAGAACCATTGTTGTTCATAGTAACAGTAATAATTTAATGATGCTCAGCTATGAAAGATTTATTCTGGTCAATACAGTCATTCAAGAAAATTCCAAAGGACTCATGATGAAAAATTCTATTAGAAAAAACTGATAAACTCTTAGTGTAAATTGAAGTATAATCTTCTAACTTTATTTTTTCACTTTATTTTTTTTTGTGATATGGGTAATATTGAAATAGGTTATACATATTCCCATATATAATTGGTATCATATTGCTTGCCTCTTCAGTGGGGGAAGGGAAGGAAGAGAGAAATTGAAATCCCAAAATTTAAAAAAAAGTTAAAATAAATAACTTTTAAAAAACAAAAATTCAGTTAATTGAATTTAACTGATTTAGTTACTTCTCCCTCCTTCTTTGCGATAAAGTCCATACATGTAAATTATCAAATAATAAAATTAGAAGAGATCTTAGAGACAATTAAATTCAGAAGCCTCATTTGAGGTATTCCCTGAGCCTCAGTCATCTTTTCTATAAAATGGGCTAATATTTATACTATCCATGTTCATAATATATACAAAGAGTCATTTTCTGCAAAATACCTTTCAAACTCATCTGCAAAATGGGGATAATAATCCTTGTAGTTCCTCACAGTGCTTTTTAAACCTTAAAGCACTGTAGAAAAAGCAGCTATTATCTTCATTGTCATTTTTCCATTTTCTTAATGTTTCTTTTGTGTTCGCCCCCCTCTTTTGTCTCCATGGGAATCTATAATCATCCAGACATAAGCATTGCACTTTATTAATAATGCATACCTGCCATCCACATGGTTCCCTTTGTGTTCCTGATTCCAGTGTGATCATTGCTGTTTATTGAGCATCCCCCATCAAGATGAGGCTACAAACCTAATGAGCCAGACTGTTACCTTTATGTTCATTCTCAAAACCCCACTCCTGGATTGATGGCCTTTTCATATCAACATCTTCAGTTTTAAATGGATGATGCTTCTGTAGCAGTGGTGTTAACATAATTTATAGGGAAGTCATGGAGACATTGTTATACTTAACTATCTATTTTCACTCCAAGTCATAACATTTTATATGTTCTTGGGTAACAATGCCATTTGAGCTGCCATCATTTGCTGAAGCTTCCTGTTCCTAAGTGAATCAGTAAAGAGACATCTACTCCCAGACCCTTAGAACTGAGGACTGGGATTATTGGAAAGGTCTTTGGAGGCTACTGAGTCCAAAACTTTCATGTGACAGAGAGAAAACTGAGGCTGGAAAGGGTTAAGTGGTAGAAGAGGCAGGACTTCAGGACTGGAAGTTAGCTTTTCTTTCATTCTACCATGAATAGGTGGAACACTAGTTAGGGACCTGAGTCTGGAGTCAAAAAGACCTTGGTTCAAATATAGCCTCAGATACTTACTAGCTGTATGACCAGGGCAAATAATTTAGTGTTTGTCTGCCTCAGTTTATATAAAAATAATAACAGTGCCTACTCCCAGGTGTGAAGATCAAATGAAATAATTGTAAAGTGATTAGCACAATGCTTGACACATAGTAGGTATTTAATAAATGCATATTTTCTTCCTACCTGAATAGAAAGTAAAATGTTACCTCAAGGGCAGATAATTAGACCCAGTGAGTTGAGATGGGACATGGGATGATAAAATGGAGTTCCAGGGAAATATTTTTTTTTAACCTCTACATAGGATGACCCCAAAGTCTTCACATTTAATAGTTTATTTAAAGCTTAAGACTGTGTGAAGATCTTTAAATTTAAAACTGCATGAAGACATCTATATTAAGAAGGATGAAGAGTTGTCCAACCATAAGAGTTGATCAACAAAAGAATGGGCTACATCATGGCAATAGTGAACACTTTGTCCCTGGAAGTATTTCAAGGGCTATCATATATCTTGATTAGCTAAAATCTTAGAAGTGAAGCAACTCAACCCCTTCATTTTACGTCTAAGGAAACATGGCCATCATCAATCATTGAAGAAGCATTTGTTAAAAACCTACTAAACAGAGTGCTATGGATAAAGTATCAGGCTTAGAATCAGGAGGACCTGAGTTTACATCTAGTTTCAAACACTTACTAGCTGGGCAAGTCATTAAATCTTTGTTTGCTGCAATTAACTTAACTCTAATAGACTTAGTTTCTGAAGATCAAATGAGATAATAATTGCTAAGTGTTCACTTAGCAAAGTCAATGCTATATAAATGCTATTTGGGGATTTTAAATACACAAAATATGAGATATCCTCTACTCTTGAGAAGTTAAATTACTTGCTCAGGGGAATACAAATAGTTCAGATTTGAATCTTGGACATCTGGCTCCAAAACAATTCTTTTTTCTGTGTCATGTTCTCTCATCATTAACAGTATTACAAAATCAGTCATGAAGACAACTTCTTTACAATTATGTATTTGCAAAGACTAATTGAACAGAGTGTGATATTAGCATATGGGTTATGTGGACCTTAATCCAAGGATTCCTGCAGAAAATGAGGTGTGACCTGGTATTTGAAGAAAAAGATGCTTTGGAATTGGAAGGAGGAGAAAGGGATGATTAGTCCAGTTGCAAGGAAGAATATTTGTGTTTTATCCTTTAACTGGACTAAACTTCATAATGACATCTACTCATTCTATTTCCCCTAGTGTTGACACAGTGCTATGTACCTAATGGTTCCTTAATAAAGAGTAGATAAATGAAAGATTTCTCCAAAAAAATTCATTCTTATAGAGATCTTTATTGATCACCAACATGACAGTGGTGAACTCTCCTATTATATAGGAACTTTTAAGTTTTTTTCCTGAAATGCTCTGCCTCCTCTGCTCCATCTACTAACATCTCTGACCTCCTTTAAGTTCCAACTAAAATTCCATCTCTTACTGGAAGTCTCCTCCAACCCCTTTTAATTCTTTCCTCTATTAAATATCCTATCCATTCCCATATATTGCTTGTATGTAAATGCTTGTATAACATCTCCCTTACTAGATTGTAAGCTCCTTGTAGATAGGAATTGCTTTGCTTCTTTTGGTATCTTCAGGACTTAGCTCTAAAAACTTAAGAAATATTTACTGATTGATTGATTCCTCATGGCAAGGCTTACTACAGCCAAGTAATTACCTATATAGGTAATTGATGTGAGTACATATACCTATTTCATAGATGAAGGATCTAAGGTTCAGAAAATAAACAAATGAACAAAAAAGCATTTACTAATTGGTTACTATGGGTAATACAGGGAAAAAAGCAAAGCAATTTCTCCTTTCAAGGAACTCACAGCAACAAAATGGAAAGAATCAGTGGTCTTTTTGGTTCAGTTGCAAAGCAAATAGAAATACAGATTTGTTTTTGTATTTTTTTCTAGGATAAATAAAAACAAAGTTAAAAATTAAAATTTTGCAGTGAGAGCTCTAGAAGAAAGAATTTAAAATTAAATGAGAGGTCTAGGGAAGAAAATAATTTGAAGGAGAATATAGAAAAAATAATTTAATAAAAGAAAATGACAATAGGAAAAGATACAAAAAAATTTAGGGATGCAGACTGTAATGTGCTGTTGTCTCCAAAGACTGCTGATTGCTCTCTGGGAGGAGATCTGCTGTGTAAACTCAAATCACTCGGACAGATTCTTCTTCCTGTAGAGAGCCCTTGTCTCCAGACAGTTGCAGCCAACTCTGGTCCAGAGTAGTGACTTCTTCTTCCTCCAGAGAGCCGCCTCAAGTCTGGCCCAGACAAGAGACTCTTTCTCCTCCAGAGAGCTGCTCCAACTCTGACCTAGAACAGAGACTCTTCTCTATCTCTCAAGTGCCGCCCTCTTTTATCCTCCCAGAGAATGGGCTTGGGATAATGCAAGGGCTTCTGGGAAAAATTACTTCAACAATTGAACTTGCTCTCCTAAGCATGCAAGCTCCTCCCCAGGAGTTCAAAGGGGTTAAACTCCCAGTAAAGGCCAGAACTAGAGAATTGTCAAGTAACAACTTAGCACTTAGTAAGAACCTAATATGTCATTATCTCATTAGCACTTAGTAAGAACTAACATCTTCCCCTTTCTTTTGATTTAGAACATAGGGTGGTCATGACCTGGAAACATAAATCCATCAATATGGGAGGCATTACACATAATTACATAGATTACATAAACACATAGTAACATAGTAACATAGTAACATAATACATGCTAGAAGTATGTAACAAATAACATGATCAAATAATCATAAATTGAGAATTTATAAATGTCCATAAGTCCATTGTCCATTAGTCTCATCTTGTGTTAGGAAATCCAATGATTCCTGCTGGTTTTAAAGTTCTTTAACAGTCTTCTTATTAGCCATGCTCTTTCAGTGTCAGATGTTTCTTAGATTTTCTCCTTTGTTTTGAGGTCTTTCTCTTTTTCTGTCTCTCTCAGATGGACAAGGCAAATACGACTCGTTGGCACCCATCTGATTCTTTCTCCATCTGAAGAAATACAAGCAAACCCTCTCTCCCAGGCAGTTAACCTATCTAATTACCTTCTATTTACCACTTTCTAAATCTCTTCTCACCATCTGGCAATTACATTGGAGTTGTTTGCCCTGGACACAGCCCTGTTGGTTTAAAAGGCCTGTATTCTTCCCAAGTGTAATCCATTTTTGCAATCCGATTGCCTTTTGGCTGACTTATCAGATAATCCCTTTCTTCCATGTGATTGCTTTTTCTGCTGGTTGATCAAATCAGAGTCCTGACCTTCTAAAGGCTCTTTGGGTGTAACATCAGCTGCCATCATGCCCCAAGTCTTTTTTGCCTGGGGCCCTAGACCTGGGCCCCTCATCCCCTTTCCCTGAATTATTCTACATTCTGATGCCCAATGTAGTCCTCTGTTGCATTTTGGACATGGGGTTTTAGGTCTTCTTTCACCCTGTCTTCTCACTCTGTCTCCATATTTACACTGAGCTCTTAGATGTCCAATTTTTCCACAATGGAAACATCGACGAGTTTCTCTAGAAGTCCCTTGCCAGGAGGGACCCTGTCTTTCCACATTCATCATAGTCCTGGTGTAAAAAGCGTTTGTTCCCACCATAGCACAGCGTCTTATGATCTCCTCTAAAGAAGCATCTTTGTCTAATCCCCATATAATTCTTTTGAAAATCTCATTGGCATTTTCCTTAGCCAGATGTCTGGTCATTATTTCTGTAGCTGCATTTTTTCCAATAGTTCTTTTGACAGCAGTTTGCAAACATCCCACAAAATCTGCAAAAGGTTCATTGGGACCATGCTCTATTTTAGTGAAAGCCTCCCCCCGATCTTTCTTTCCAAGGAGGGCACCCCAAGCTTTTATTGCAGCCTTAGCAATTTGCTCATATATTGTCATGGTATAATTAATCTGTTCTGAATTCTCTCCATACCAACCTTCACCAGCTAAGTGCTCAAAAGTGAATTGTGTGTTAACTCCTATTTCCAAATTGCATTTGACTTGGATTTTACATAATTCATGAAACTCCACAAGCCATAACAAATTTTGTCCAGGTTCTAGGCATGTCCTTGCTATGGATTTTCAATCATTTGGGGTTAGGACTTCATAAGACAAACCATCTAGTAACATGTTAACATAAGCTGATGCAGCCCCATAAAGGGTACAACCTTTTTTCAAATCTTTAATTTTATTCAAGTCTAAAGGTGTATATCTTCTCCTTTTTTGACCTGCAGAGTCAATATCTTCAATCACAGGATATGCATATATAAAATCACTTATATCCTGTCCTTCTCTCTTAGCTTTAACCAATGCTTTTTCTAATCTTGTCATAGGCTTAGGCTGCTTCACAGGCGATTCTGTTTGTGTTTCTGCCTCTTCCCCTCCTTCTTGCTCCACCCCTGAGGGGCTAATTGAGGGAGGAGATGGGAAATGCTCCTGTTGCTCAGAATTGTACTTAACTTCATTGTTATCTGATTCATCCTTTTCACCTAGTTTAGTTGACACCTCCCCTTTTTGCTCCTTCTTCTCTTCCTTTAGAATAACAATTTTTAAAGCCACTTGGATTAAATTGTAGGTATGAAGTGTATCTTTGGAAATTGAGTTTGTTTTGGAATTGTAGTGTTCACCTAATTGCTTTCCTACTAATTCTCATTCATCTAGATCCAATTCTTCTTCCAGAGAAAAACAAGGACATATGACCTGCACAGTTTTTAAAAGTTCAGTAATCTCCTCCAAAATTATAATCAATCCTTGGCTTTTCATAACCTTGATAATGCTTTCCAAACATTTTCCTTGAACAGAAGGCATTTGTCCCATTTCACTGAAATTCTACTTTAGCTCTTTAACCAAAGTTTAACAAAAATTTAACAAAGTTTCCTTGTTACTCACGCTTCTGGGTCAGAGAGACTGAGATCTGGATCAGAGGCTTTTCCCCTGGAATCAGGATCGTGTCTGTCCCTGTTTGGGCGCCAAATTGCAATGGTCCAGTCTAGCTCCTCTGAAGGGCTCAGAATAAGTCCTTATCAAGATAAGCAAAAGACCTTGCCCCACGTTGGGCGCCAATATGTAAAGTTCTGTTGTCTCCAGAAACTGCCGATCACTCTCTGCAAGATCTGCTGTGTCAACTGACACCAACTCTGACCTCGTGTAGAGACTCTTTCTCTCCCTCCAGAGAGCCGCCTCAGGTCTGGCCCATCCAAGACTCTCCATCTCTCGAGTGCCGCCCTCTTTTATCCTCCCAGAGAATGGGCGTGGGATAATGCAAGGGCTTCTGGGAAAAATTACTTCAACCAATGAACTTGCTCCTCCTAAGCATGTAAGCTCCTCCCCAGGAGATCACAGAAGTAAAACTCCCAGTAAAGGCTGGAACTAGAGAATTGTCAAGTGCCGACTTAGCACTTAGTAAGAACTTATCATCTCATTATCTCATTAGCACTTAGTAAGAACCTAACAGCAGACAAAGCAATCTTTAGGAGAAGATTAATGTTTAAATTGGAGAGAGAGAGAGAGAGAGAGAGAGAGAGAGAGAGAGAGAGAGAGAGAGAGAGAGAGAGAGAGAAACTGAGAAGAGAGAAACAGAGAAGAGAGAGATAGAGATAGACATACACACACACACACACACACACACACCCCCCCCACACACACACACAAATACACCCCACACACACACACACACACATACACACACACACACACACACACATACAGGACAATTAACCATGAAGAAAAATTAGAAGAGCAACAAATCAAAAAACTTCAACTAAACAACAAAAAAGAAATTCTAAAAATTAAATGATATTGACAAACTTGAAATCAAAAACACCCCAATTCTAAAGATGAACTGAGTTTTTATTTTAAAGTTAATAAAATAGGGAAATTATTAACTAGTCTGATTTAGACATTCAGAGAGAGGAATACCACATGACCAGACCCAGAACTGAAAAAAAGAATTGACAATCATTGAAGAAATAAAGAAAATTATTATAAATTATTTTGTCCGATTATGACAACAAAACTGACAACTTAGATTAAATGCATGAATATTTGCTAAAATATGAAACACACAAATAAATAGAATAAAAAATAGGTTACCCCTTTTCAGGAAAAAAAAAAAAATTGAATAAGCTCTTTGTGAACTCCTGGGGGTAAGAAAAATAGAACCAGATGTATTTACAAGTGAGTTCTATTACATATTCAAAAAACAATTAATTATAATATTATATAAACTTTTTGCAAAAATGGGAGAATGTATCCTACTAAATTCCTTTCATACAAATATGAGAGCAAGACAAAATAGAAAATTATACATCAATATCCTTAATAAATAATGCCACAAAATTGAATATAACATTAGCAAAGAGGCTTCTCTAACATATCCAAAAAATTAGAAGTAGGTTGGCTTTATTCCAGGAATGTAAGATTGTTTAACTATTAGGAAAATTAGAAGTTTAATAGTATCTAACCTGATTTCAATCTTTATATTCTTTTCAACTTCTCTTTTCAAACTTATATTTCTCTTTTGAACCATTCTGGTGATGCTGGCTATTGTTCTGTGATGTCTTTTGGGTTTGTTTTCCTTTGTAACATAATATTTAATGCTCTATGTATTCAAGTTCATTCAGTACTATAGTATTAAAGGATTGGGATCCTCACCTAAAGTAAATTCCATGAGGAAAAAAATGACTCCCAATATATTTCTAGTCTCCTTTCTCTGAGTTATGAAGTCACTAGGGCTTCCTTTCTAGCTATCTCTGTACTGCTATCTTTCATCCCCTATTTTCATGTCTACTTCCAGCTGTATTCTCTTTCTTTCATGTGACTAAGCAGAGGATTGAGCCAAGATTGTAGACTAATGCAAACAATTTTGCACCTTTTTCAAACAACTTTAAAAAGCACATCATGTGGTATAACAGAATAATTTTCTTTTGCTTTTTATGTGAATATAGTTCAGAGTTAAATATTGTTGTGAGGGGGACCAAATATGGGACCCCATAGAGATATTGTAAAACTCAAGCCTTCAAGAGTTCTTGGTCTGACTGAGTCTGCATCATGAGCTTTGTGGTCAGAATGCTTAAAAGTAGCTCTAAGTATTTCAGTTCTCCAGTGTTATTTTATGAGGTTTTAATCTTTTTTGGTGTTTTTGCTTTGGTATCTTATGGATTCAATTTTAGTTATTTTCAATTGAGTGCATATTATAGTTGCTTTGAGGCTATTTGTTTGGAGTGGTATGTGGAAAACAAGAACTTCACCATCTTGGTGACCACATTTCGCATGGACTTTATACACTGAATGAATAACCAAAGTCTAGGGAAAAGAATCTTCCTGTTGGAATCAGGAATTGCTGTTTTTGAATTGTTTCAATCATGTCCAACTCTTTGTAATACCATTTGGGGTTTTCTTGGGATGCTGGACTGATTTGCTATTTCTTTTCCCAGCTCATTTTACAGATGAGGAAACTGAGGCAAATAGGGTAAAATGCCTTGTCTGAGTCACACAACAAGTAACTATATGAGATCAAATTTGAATTCAGATGCTCCCGACTTTTGGGCCAACACTATATCTATTGTGTCACTTAGCTGCCCTAGAGTCAGGAAACCTGGATTAAAATCTTAATTCTGACATTTGATGAATTTGTGACCTAAAAAGTTATTTAAACACTCTGTACCTTAGTTTCCTTATCTGAAAAGCAGGCATCCCAATTCTAGTACTGCCTAACTCACAGGGCTGTTGTGAGGAAACCTTTAAAAAGTATAGAAATGGGAGCTAGAATTGGCTACCTCAAATTTCTAAGAATATGAACAGTATAAAAAAATTTTTTTCCCATTAGAATTGGCATTCTTTCCTTTGGAGAAGTGATCTTTTGTTTCTATGTCATAAATACTTGATATTCCAATAGTTTTATTCAATTCACAAACCTTTATTATACTTGGATTATATGATTGGCCCTGTGATGTTTCTTCAGTGTCCATGCTCCAAAATAAAAAGTACCATAATTCCTGCCTTCAAGGACTGTATAGTCTAAGAGAAGGGATATGTGACACAGAAATAAGAATGATCCAGGATAAAATGTGATAGTAGAGAACCAGACAAAATGTTTCAGAAAAATTTGAACTAGGGACAGATCTAATAGTGTGCTGGTAAATATTTAACAACTAGTTTTCTTTTCTTTTTTTCTTTTAAGTACACACAATACACATTTACTTTTAATCTGCATTGTTATTAACATTTTTGAGTATTTTTAAAAGTCTAGATAACTAACAAAACAATAAATTAAACCCTGATTTGCGCACATTTCCAAAGTGTACATGCTTATACTTAAAATTTAACAATTTTTTGAGCCCTTTAAGCTGACTACACCCCTTCCCTGGGCAGCTCACTTCCATTTGGAGACAGGGGGTGGCAGAAGTTGAAATGCAGAAATGATAGTCAAACTGCATAGATGTAAAGGCAGCACACTCTTGGGTTTGGATCTGGGTCCTTCTATTTAACAGGACCTTCTATTTAAATGATATATACAGGATAGAATTTATTTTATATTGTATAAAATGCAAAAGACTCACATAAACCAATAGAATAATGTAGAAAATACTTAAAGGGACTCAAAGTAGTCTGAAAACAATCATCAATTCTGTTGAGTCCAATATTTCCTCCATGTCTCTTCCTTCCCCAAGGTCCTACACAACCATCACTAGACTCAAAGTACTGTCCTATGATGTAGGTGCTTTCTAAAAGGTAAGCACATTTTGATGCTGTTTCTCATGTAGAATATCCAACGTAATTATCCAAATAACTCACCATAATAGCACAGAGAAAAAGCCAAAACACTTTACTCTCTTATATCATGACATGAGTCTCATTTCTCTTGAAAATGGTGGGAAGAACATGGGTGGCTCTCCTCTCTCTTGAAGAGGCACCATGTTTAGGAAATTACGTTATTCCTGAGAGAGGGTTAAATCTCCAAACTCTTGAACTCTGGGTTACCCACAATGTAATACCAATAAATTTCTCTTCTCTGGTTAGAAGGTTAGATTCCTTTTTTTTTTTTTTTCTTCCCTTTCCTCAGTATAACAGAACAAAATCACATTCATGCTCTGGGCTTTTCTTATTTAATTCTCTCTGAGAACTTTGAAGATATTAAGATATTAAGATTCAGAAATATTCAGATTTATCTTGGTTCTCCATCCATTAGAATATAAATACTTCATCATTTATATCCTTCCCATTGTTCAAATGTATTTAACTTTTCGGGGTTTCTCTTGGTCCCTGTGTTGGTATTTCAAAATTTCTACTGAATGCTAGCCTTTTTTTCAGGCATGCTTGAAAGTGCACTGATTTATTGAAGGTTCATTTTCCCCTGTAGGAATATACTCATTTTGGATGGGTAAGTTATTCTCTGTTGTAAGCCTTTACATTTTGCTTTTTGTAATACCATATCTCAAGATTTTATTTTGCTTTCCTTTATGTAGTTGCTGCCAAGTACTGTGTGATCCTGACTATAATTTTTTGGCATTTAAACTCTTTCTGGATGCTTGTAGTATTTTTTCTTTCACATGGAAATTATGGATTTGGGCCAGAAGTTTCTGGGTTTTTTAGTTTGAGATTTATTTCATGAAATAATCAGTGAATTCTTTCTATTTCTACTTTGTCTCATGGTGTTATATAAATCTAGGCAGGTGTGTGTGTGTGTATGTGTGTGTGTGTGTGTGTGTGTGTGTGTGTGTGTGTGTGTATAAGAGAGACAGAGACAGAGAGAAACCAAAAGACAGAAATAGAGAGAGAGAGAGACAGACAGACAAACATGTAGGTAGGCAGGCAGACAGATAGACATAAACAGAGAGACAGACAGAAAGAGACACAGAGACAGGGAGAAACAGAGAGACAGAGACAGAAAGAAAGAAGAGAGAAACAGACACACACGGGGGTGGGAGAGGAGAGACAAAGAGAGGCAGAGAAAAAGCTAGACACAGGAACAGACAGACAGATCAATAGGGAGATAGACAGACAGAAACAGAAAGAGACAGAAAAATAGACAGACAAAAGGTAGGCAGGCAGACAAACAAACAGAAACAAACAGACACACAGAGAGAAAGAGATAGATAAAGAGAGAGAGAGAGAGGAAGGAAGAAGAAACAGAGAGAGAGAAACAGTTAGACAAACAGGCAGGCAGGCAGATAGACAGACAGAAACAAATGGACATCAAGAGAAAAAGAGAGAAATAAAGAGAGAGGGGGAGGGAGGAGAGACAGAGAGAGGTACAGAAGCAGATAAACATACAGGCAGACAGACAGACAAGCAGATAAACTGACAGATAGACAGAAACAGACAGAGAGACAGAGAAAGAAGAGAGACAGAGAGAGTTCTTGAAATATAGTATTCAAGAATGGCTTGGAAGTGGTGAATAGGGAAATCACCCAGTGAATAAAATGGTTTGGCAGAGATATTATGCCCAATAATGTGCTAGTTAAGGACACAATGGTCATGTTAAGTGGGGCAGTGAATAGAGTGCCAGGCCTGGAGTCAGGAAAATTCATCTTCCTGAGTTCAAATCTGTTCTCACCCTCTTACTAGCTGTGTGACCCTGGGCAAGTTACTTAATCCTACTTGCCTCAATTTCCTCATCTATAAAATGATCTAGAGAAGGAAATAGCAAACCTAGCATCTTTGCCAAGAAAACTCCAAATGGGTCCATGAAGAATTGGTTACAACTGAAATGACTAAACAACAATAAGTTGGAGAGGCTTCTATTCAACATAGAGGCTGAATTCATCAAAGAACCTCTAGGGACAAGAAAAGGACACCAAAATTTATAAGTCTATTAGCTGTGAGTTATCTCCAAACATGTGGGTTTTTCTTACTCATGTTCTCATTAACAGGTTTCTATAAGTGTTTGTCTACTCTCCCCCACAGATATTGAATGCATTAGTGGGTGAGTGACTCAAGTATGTGTGCTTTGTAATTTCTTTCTTATTCATGCATTTAGCTCGATTTATGAGTACCTGTGATATTATTGTTTACTGTTATTTAGCTTGCCTCATCTTCTAGTAAATGGCTATGTTACACATCCAGAAATCTTATGATTGTGATTAACTGGTTTGTAGAAAATGTAATCACATTTATGGGAGCTTGAGAGCTGAAGTGGTGAGTAGGGAAAGTTTATTCCCTTCCTCCCCCTCAGAGAGTTTGAATATAAACCATGTGGCAATGCCAAGTCTCTGGAAATCTGGACCTGTGAGAAAATTAGTGAGCCTGAGAATATAAACAATGTGAGGTTCTTCACTGAGTGTGGACCCACATCATGCACCTGTCATAGATTTATGTGTTCTATATTTGCTATCCTATTAGAATATAAGCTGCTTGAGAGGAGAGACTGGTTCATTTATATCTTTGTTCTCCAATTTGTTTATCCCATGCTTAGCATAGTTGCTGAAGCATAATAGATGTTTATTAAATGCTTGTTGATCGACAGATTGAATGAATGAATCTGAACAACTCTGATGTTGCAGTTCAATCTAACAAATTGTCAGTGATGACAACAAGTAGAAATATTAAATATGTGAGTAGTTGTGGAATGACAGGCACACTAACAAATTGTTGATGGAGCAGTAAATTGATCTAGACATACTAGAAAGCAATTTGAAATCATACTTAACAAATAAATATAATATCTATATCTTTTGATTAAAAATACCACTGCCAGGCATATTCTCTATTTGAGAACAGGAAGGAAAGTCCTACATATACATATACATACATGTATACACATACACACTATATATACATACATACATACACACACACAATTTTCATAGTAGCACTCTTTCTTATCAGCAAAACTAGGGGAGAAATTTGCTTATCTGTTGGAGGGATTTGATAATAATAATAGGAATACTAATAATATATTTTTCCAATGTGATATTATAGTTAACATATAATGCTTTAAAATTTGCATATGCTATTTTTTTTCTTTTGACTCTCACAATAACCCTTGGAAATAGGTGTTAATTTAATCTCTATTTTATGGTAGACAAAATTGAGACTGAGAGAGATAAATAAGTTATCCAAGGTCCCAAAGCTAGTCAGTCTCTTAGCTATGATTCAGACTCAGGACTTTCTGACCCCTAAGACTGGCATTTGACCCATTATGCCATTTAGCTGCTATGGTACATGAATATAATGAAATATTGACTACTCTCTAAGAAACTGAAGAATTTAGAGAAACATGAGAGTACTATATGAACTGAAACAGAATGAAATAAACTGAAACAGGAATACCATATAAATAATACCTTAACAATGTGCATGAAAATAACAATAAAATGCTATGTAATGACAGTGACAAGGTGGGTTCCAGAGAATTTCCTTTTAGAGAAGGGGGACTATATAGGGAATACTGTATAAAATATCAGACCTGGTTGGTTTTACTGAAATTTCTTTTTTCTCTATTCTTTAAAATTTTTTTTGTAATAATGAATGATTCACTGATTCAGAGAGTTGTGATTTACCTTTTGCTTCATTCACGTCCTGCACATGTGCCTCACTAAAATTGTAGTTTAAAATCTGGGCCTGCTTTTCCCATAGACATAATATATATTTGTGGGAGAATATACATTTTTGGGGGAGAATGGTTTGTACTAACTATCCTTATTATAGCTGGAGTTGCAAAGATCTGAGGTCAAGCATTTACAGATTTACATATTTAAAATTTACATATTTAGCTATATGACTGAGAAAGTCACAACATTTGTTTGTCTAAGTTTTTTCATCTGTAAAAGGAGATAATAATAGCTTACCTCTTAGGATTGCTTTGAGGCTTAAATGAGATAAAAATTATAAAAGTAGGCCACTGGCTACTCCAAACTGAAGCTAAATGAAGAGAGATTGCTTGTACATTTCTGATAATTGGCCAGCTAATCTCTACTTTTAAAACCTCCAGTTATGGAGGAATCCACCAATGCCTCTCTGGAAAGCTTAATAACTTTGCCAAAAAAAAAAAAAAAGCCAAATGGGGAATGATTGAAATGACTCAACAATAATAAATTATTTCAACTAACCCTCATAAGGAACAGTCCCTAACCTCCTCCCTGTAAAAGATGCCTTCCTTAGATGTGCTTGTGTCAGTCTGAAAAAGGCAAGTTTTCTTGATTTTATAGAAAACAATTAGTTCTAGTTAGAGCTGAAAAAAAATGCCTCTGTTTTTCTTAACAAGTTGCTAAACAACATGAATGCCAAATGTCAGATGAACTTGTCGGGTCTTTTGATGTTAAGAGCTAATTCTTATTCATTCACACTCCAGTGCATCCTCATGGGCTATTTGTACCTCAATGTATCTGCTGCATTGTGGATAGCCCTCCTTCCCATCTCCATCCATCTCCTTGGGAAACTTTCCCTGAAGGTAGGAAGCAATTTCAGGGAAAACAAATGAGTGGTAATATATGTGCCTCTTGTTATTTAGTTGGCACAAAACCAGAGCTTTTAGAAAGCTTCTGACCAGATTCCCAGGGCTGGAAGGAGTTTCAGAAAATAAAAAGGTGTACTGTCAGGTCTGGAAGGGATCTTGGAGATTGTCTAGTTTAAATCCCTCATTTTATCAATGCATAAATTGAGGCTTACAGACTTGTCTCATGTCATACAGGAGTTTGTGACAGATCTGGGATTAGAACTCAGGGTTCCACCGCATCTCCAAAATATACAGAGAATTGACTTTAATTTATAAGAACTCAAGCCAAGGATATGAACAGACAATTTTCAGATGATGAAATTAAAACTATTTCCACTCATATGAAAGAGTGTTCCAAATCACTATTGATCAGAGAAATGAAAATTAAGACAACTCTGAGGTATCATTACACACCTGTCAGATTGGCTAAGATGACAGGAACAAATAATGATGAATGTTGGAGAGGCTGTGGGAAAACTGGGACACTGATACATTGTTGGTGGAGTTATGAAAGAATCCAACCATTCTGGAGGGCAATCTGGAATTATGCCCTTTGACCCAGCAGTGCTACTACTGGGCTTATATCCCAAGGAAATACTAAAGAAGGGAAAGGGACTTGTATGTGCCAAAATGCTTGTGGCACCGCTTTTTGTAGTGGCTAGAAACTGGAAACTGAATGGATGTTCATCAATTGGAGAATGATTGGGTAAATTATGGTATATGAATGTTATGGAATATTATTGTTCTGTAAGAAATGACCAACAGGAGGAATACAGAGAGGCTTGGAGAGACTTACATCAACTGATGCTGAGTGAAATGAGCAGAACTAGGAGATCATTATGCACTTCAACAACAATACTGTATGAGGATGTATTCTGATGGAAGTGGAAGCTAATCCAATTCCAATTGATCAATGATGGACAGAATCAGCTACACCCAGAAAAGGAACACTGGGAAATGAGTGTAAACTGTGAGCATTTTTTGTTTGTTTGTTTTTCTTCCCATATTATTTTTACCTTCTGAATACAATTCTTCCTTTGCAACAACAACAACAAAATTCGGTTCTGCACATATATATTGTACCTAGAATATACTATAAGATATTTAATATGTATGGGAATGCCTGCCATCTAGGGGAGGGAGTGGAGGGAAGGAGGGGAAAAATTTGGAATAGAAGGGAGTACAAGAGATAATGTTGTAAAAAAAAAAAAAATTACCTATGCATATGTACTGTCAAAAAAATGTTATAATTATAAAATTAATTTAAAAAAAGAACTCAGGGTTCCTACATCTGCAGAGTTAGGGATCTTTCCAGTATACCAGATCTGTCTCTTTCCAGAACTGGGTTTTGAGAATATTAGCCCTAGGGAACTCTTTAAAATGAATAGTCTTTCTCTTTGTCTCTGAATTGAGAAGCAATCTTCTTTTAAACTGTGGAAATCTCAGCCTCAGGTAGTCACCGCTTTATTTATGGCTAGTTTGAATCAGAACTAAGCCAGGGATCTCAAGGCCAGACAGCAGCTCTAGCCCAGATACCTATGACACTCCATTTCTTCCATTGCCCAGGGAGATTCTAGGTGGAAGTTTTTTTTTTTTTTTTTTTTCTCTTTTTGTCTCTTCCCTCTTTCTCCCCATTTCCTCTTTTGATGGTTTCCTAATTCCTCTTCTCCCTCCCGTCCACTGACCCCTCTCTACTTTCATATCTTTGGGATAATTCACATTCTTACTGTTTGCCTCCATCACCATTGCTATTGTTCTTGACACCATGATGGGACAGGTGTTGCCTTGACTTGAAGGAGAATAGGATTTAAGTGAGACCGAGTTGCACAAAGCCATCAACCTTATATTCTCTTCCAGAATCATCTAATTCTAGTCTCAAGACAAAAGTTAGAACAAATGATGATGGCCCCAGAATGCAGTGGATGACCCTGGCATCTTCAATGGCTAAGCAATCTTTAAGTCCTCCATAATGCTTGCTTCTTGAACCATTGGAACAAATTGCTCTCATCCACTCATTTCTCCCCCCCTGCTCCCCACCAAGAAGAAGTCTTCATATGTTTGGAGCAGACATCCCCTTTATTAACCAATGAGTTTGGGACACCTTGGAGTACTATTAACCTGGTTTGGCTGGACCAAGATAACAATCTCCCAACTGGTTTCTCGTCTTTTAGGGTCTCCCCTCTCTATTTCATTCTCCACAAGTTACTAGATAAGACATAGCTTTGGCCCTGGTATTTCCCTATTTAAAAATCTGTGATTCCCCATTTTCTATTTTTAAAAATCTCATTTTAATTTATGGAATAAAGCAATTATTTCTGTAACAGGATAATAAAAAGGTATTGTGAACAACTTTTAAATATATAATAAAGTTATTGTGTAAATTTCTTTTTTTTTCTTCCTTTTCTCTCCCTTCATACCCCAGAGATTATTATCATCATATACAAATAGGTAAGCCTTTCTCTATTCATCATTTCTTTCTTTGGATGCAGATAACATCTTTCTTCATCTTTCTTCTAGGTCCTTTATTTTTAATATGTGTATAATAGTCAAATTGACTAAGTTAATTGAAGTCATGCTTAAAACAATATTGCTGTTACCATATGTAATGTTCTCTTGCTTCTGTTCATTTCATTCTCCATTATTTCATGCAAGTTATTCCATGTTTTTTCTGGAGAATAAATCAGAGTTTCTTAAACTTTCTTTAGGTGTGACCCCTTTTAGCCCAATAAATTTTTGTGACACTCCAGGTATATAGGAATATAAAACACATATACATACGAAACACATTTACTAATAATAATTCACAATGACATATACTTTAAAAAATTATCTGGTATACATATAATTTACCTTAAGATGAAAGCAAATCTACATACTAATGAGATAGATGTGCTTTTTAATTTTTACATAAGGAATTAAATCTCAGGAGAATATTTAATGTTTTTTTATTGCTGCCAAATTTTTCACAATGCTCACATTCAATTATATGACCACATATGGTATCATGACCTGCAATTTAACAATCTTAGGAATAAATCGTTTTCCTTCAAAACTAGCATTCAAGGGGGCAGAGCCAAAATGGAGGAGAAGATACAGGCGAATTTGTAAGCTCCCTTCTTCCCTCATTACCAATTAGTTAAATCAGCCTCAAAAATAACGCTGGACTGATAAAAACAACACGGATTAGAAGCACAACTTACCAGCTGAAGAGAATCTGGAATTTCAACAGAAAAGGTCGGTCCCGAGGAGAGGAAAAATAAAAGACCAGCACAGACAAGGTTAGGTGCTAACACACTGTGCCAATCAGGCTGGGGAGAACTCTGGGAGCAGAGAAGCCACTGAGATAGAGGAATCTGACATAGGCTGTTAGCTCTTCTCTGCTTATAAAACAGCAGATCAGAAGAAAAATCAAGCCACTTTAAAATATAAAGCTAGATCCTAGAACCACCCCAATCTGGAAGTGACCTAACAGATCTTGTCAGGGCTGTGCAGCCACCTTCTGCTGCCTGGGGCTTATCCTTGGGGTAGTTAAGAGCCTGAACAGCAGGGACACAACCCGAGGCAGCCTCTAATCACATAATGGGGGGGGGGGGGTCAGCCTGAGGCAGTGGAATTCTAACAGTAGCAGAATTCCCAGAGAAGCAGAACTCCCAGAGAAGCGGAACTTTTGAAGTAGGGACTGCGGTTTCCAGGCAGTCACTTCTGGTTTGAGTGCAGGGGCTTTTCACATCAGCTGCTGATATCCATGGCCCCATGGGAGGCATTGGCTGGGGTTTGTGACTTTCAGCCTTAAACCTCAGGGCAGTCGCTAGGTCACACAGCGGGGTCCTTCACTGAGCACTCCTCACAGTGCAGCCGTGCTAACCACTCTGAGGCATTACCAGGGAGGGGAGAGGGGAACTCTCTCCCAGAGCTCTCTCTTAACCCAGTCACAGGGTTGTTGCATTCTACCCAAGGTCTGGGAGGAAGCTGGTAAATAAATAAACTTCTTACCCCAAGGGCAAACCCCAACAGATTTTTAACAATGAGTAAGAAGCTGAAGAGAACAATTGACACCTTCTACACAGAGAAAGAGCGGGTATCCAACCCCAAGGAAGCTAATAGCAGAGAGTCTGCAGATAACACTCTAAAGGGGAATGATACCTGCCCCCCCATCATATAACTCTCTCCTAGAAGAGATTATTAAAAAGTTAAGAGAGTTTGAAGAAAAATGGGGAAAGGAAAGAGAAGCTATGATAGAGAATAACAACGTCCTGAAATTTGAGTTGGAAAAAATAAAGAATTCACAGGAGATGCAGGGAAACAAAATTTGTGAATTAGAAAAAGTTAAAAAATCACAGGAAAGTAGGATTTCTAAATTGGAAAAGATAAAAAATTCTCAAGAAAGTAGGATTTCTGAATTGGAAAAGATAAAAAATTCTCAAGAAAGTAGGATTTCTGAATTGGAAAAGATAAAAAAATTCTCAAGAAAGTAGGATTTCTGAATTGGAAAAAGAAAACTCACTAAAAAAATAAGTGAAATGGAAAAAAATTCAACAGAGCAAAATAATTCTTTTAAAAACTCAAATGGGCATATACAAAAAGAACTAAAAAATGTGAATGAAGAAAATAACTCATTAAAGATCAGTACAGAACAAATAGAAATGAATGATTCATTAAGAAACCAAGAATCAGTCAAACAAAACAAAACAAAACAAAACAAAAAAAAAAAAATGAAAAGCTGGAGAATAACGTCAAATACTTACCGGGAAAATCTATAGACCTAGAAAATAGCTCTAGGAGAGATAATCTGAGGATCATTGGACTTCCGGAAAACTATGATCAAAAAAAGAGCCTAGGTTCTATTTTACAGGAAATCATCAAAGAGAACTGTCCAGAGATAATAGAAACAGAGGGAAAATAGGGGCTGAAAGAATTCATCAAACACCTTCTGAAAAAGACCCTAAAAAAAGAACTCCACGGAACATAGTAGCTAAGTGCAGAACTACCAAACTAAGGAAAAAGTATTGCAAGCGAGGGGAAAAAAATTCAAATATCAAGGTGGCACAATAAGGGTCACTCAAGATCTGGCTACCTCCACATTAAAGGATCGAAGGGCCTGAAACCTGATATTCCAAAAGGCAAAAGCACAAGAATTGCAACCAAGAATAAACTACCCAGCTCAGTTTAGCATTTTCTTCCATGGAAGAAGATGGTCATTTAATGAAACAGAGGAATTCCATTTGTTTCTAAGAAAAAAAAAACAGACAAACAAAAAATTTGATCTATATCCACAAGACTGAAGAGAAGCAGAAAAAGGTAAAAAGAACTCTTGAGAATTGTATCTCTGTTGTGAATATACAGAAAGTCCACATTGATAATTTGATTTTTACTGATATAATATTTAAAAAGGGGGAAGTAGTAAAGGGAAGGGGATAGTATCAGAAAAAGGGGAAGGAGTAATAAAAAGAGGGAAACTATATCCCAGGAAGAGGCATAGAAAATCTACCACATCTGAGGGAATTTAGAGAGGGGGAGAATCATTGTGTGAATCTTACTCTCATCAGAGTAGGCTCAAAGAGTAAATAATTGACATATTTGTTTTTCAGAGAATTCTCTCTCACCTCATTAAAAGGGGGGAGAGGAAAAGGGAAAAGGAAAAGGGGAATAAGGGAAGGGTACAAGAAAGGGGAAGGGACTTAAAAGGAGGGGGAGGGATACTAAAAAGGGAGGGCTGTGCATCACAAGTGGGGTCTATAAATTAAATATTGGGGAAGGAGTTCAGGGGGGTCAAGGGGAAAAAAAGTATAATCTGGGGATGATATGATGGCAAAAAATACAGAATTAGTAATTTTAACTGTAAATGTGAATGGGATGAACTCTCCCATTAAACGGAGGTGGATAGCAGACTGGATCAAAAGTCAGAACTCTACAATATGTTGTTTACAGAAAACACACTTAAAGCAGGGAGAACATACAGAGTAAAGGTAAAAGGTTGGAGCAGAATCTATTATGCTTCAGGTAAAGCCAAAAAGCAGGGGTTGCCATCCTTATCCAGATCAAGCAAAAGCAGAAATTGATCTAATTAAAAGAGATAAGGAAGGAAACTCTATCCTGCTAAAAGGTAGCATAAACAATGAAGCCATATCAATACTAAACATATATGCACCAAGTGGTATAGCACCTAATTTCCTAAAGGAAAAGTTAAGAGAGTTGCAGGAAGAAATAGACAGCAAAACCATAATAGTGGGAGATCTCAACCTTGCACTCTCAGAATTAGACAAATCAAATCACAAAACAAATAAGAAAGAAATTAAAAAGGTAAATAGAGCATTAGAAAAACTAGGTATAATAGACCTTTGGAGAAAACTGAATGGTGATAGAAAGGAGTATACTTTCTTCTCAGCAGTTCATGGAACCTATATAAAAATTGACCATATATTAGGACATAAAGATCTCAAAATTAAATGCAGGAAAGCAGAAATAATAAATGCCTTCTTCTCAGATCACAATGCAATAAAAACTGCATTCAATAAGAATTTAGGGATAAACAGACCAAAAAGTAATTGGAAACTGAATAATCTCATCTTAAAGAATGACTGGGTGAAACAGCAAATTATAGAAACAATTAATAATTTCACTCAAGATAATGACAACAATGAGACATCACACCAAAATTTGTGGGATGCAGCTAAAGTGGTAATAAGGGGAAATTTTATATCTTTACAGGCTTATTTGAACAAAATAGAGAAAGAGAAGATTAATGAATTGGGCCTGCAACTTAAAAAGCTAGAAAAAGACCAAATTAAAAACCCCCAACAAAAATCCAAACTTGAAATACTAAAATTAAAAGGAGAAATCAATAATATTGAAAGTAAAAAAAAAACCACTATTGAATTAATAAATAAAACCAAAAGTTGGTTTTATGAAAAAGCCAATAAAATAAACCTTTGGTAAATCTGATCAGAAAAAGGAAAGAAGAAAATCAAATTGTTATTCTTACAAATGAAAAGGGGGATCTTTCCACCAATGAAGAGGAAATTAGAGAAATAATGAGTGACTTTGCCCAACTTTATGCCAATAAATTTGATAACTTAAGTGAAATGGATGACTACCTCCAAAATATAGCCTTCCTAGATTAACAGAGGAGGAGATAAATTACTTAAATAGTCCCATTTCATAAAAAGAAATAGAACAAGCTATTAATCAACTGCCTAGGAAAAAATTCCCTGGACTGGATGGATTTACATGTGAATTCTACCAAACATTTAAAGAACAATTAGTCCCAATGTTATATAAACTATTTGAAAAAATAGGGGATGAAGACGAGTCCTACCAAACTCCTTTTATGACACAGACATTGTACTGATACCTAAACCAGGTAGATCGAAAACTGAGAAAGAAAACTATAGACCAATTTCCTTAATGAATTTTGATGCGAAAATCTTAAATAAGATATTAGCAAAAAGACTTCACAAAATCATCCCCAGGATAATACACTATGATCAAGTAGGATTTATACCAGGAATGCAGGGCTGGTTTAATATTAGGAAAACTATTAGTATAATTGACCATATTAATAATCAAATTAATAAAAACCATATGATCATCTCAATAGATGCAGAAAAAGCATTTGATAAAATCCAACATCCATTTCTACTAAAAACGCTTGAGATTATAGGAATAAATGGACTATTCCTTAGAATAATCAGGAGCATATATTTAAGATAGTCAGCAAGCATAATATGTAATGGAGATAAACTGGAACCTTTCCCAGTAAGATCAGGAGGGAAACAAGGTTGCCCACTATCACCATTACTATTCAATATTGTATTAGAAATGCTAGCCTCGCAATAAAAGTCGAGAAAGAGATTAAAGGAATAAGAGTAGGTAATGAGGAAATCAAACTGTCACTCTTTGCAGATGATATGATGGTACACTTAGAAAATCCCAGAGGTTCTAATAAAAAATTATTAGAAATAATTCACAACTTTAACAAAATTGCTGGATACAAAATAAATCCACATAAATCTTCAGCATTTTTATACATCACCAACAAAATGTAACAGCAAGAGATACAAAGAGAAATTCCATTCCAAACAAATGTTGAGAGTATAAAATATTTGGGAATCCATCTACCAAAGAAAAGTCAGGAATGATATGAGCAAAATTATGAAACACTTGCCACAAAAATAAAGTCAGATTGAAATAATTGGAAAGACATCCAGTGCTCGTGGATAGGCCAAGCGAATATAATAAAGATGACAATATTCCCCAAACTAATCTATTTATTTAGTGCTATACCAATCAGACTCCCAAGAAACTATTTTAATGACCTAGAAAAAATAATAACAAAATTCATCTAGAAGAACAAAATGTCAAGAATTTCAAGGGAATTAATGAAAAAAAAGTCAGATGAAGGTGGTCTAGGTGTACCTGATCTAAAGCTATATTATATAGCAGCAGTCACCAAAACCATTTGGTATTGGCTAAGAAATAGACAAGTGGATCAATGGAACAGATTAGGTAAAAAGGACAAAAAAGGGTACAACGATAGCAATCTAGTGTTTGACAAACCCAAAGATACCAACATTTGGAATAAAAATTCATTATTTGAAAAAAATTGTTGGGAAAACTGGAAATTAGTATGGCAGAAATTAGATATGGATCCACACTTAACACTATATACCAAGATAAGATCAAAATGGGTCCATGATTTAGGCATAAAGAATGAGTTCATAAATAGATTAGAGGACAGAGGATAGTCTACCTCTCAGACCCGTGGAGGAGGAAGGAATTTATGACCAGAGGAGAACTAGAGATCATTATTGATCACAAAATAGAAGATTTTGATTACATCAAACTAAAAAGCTTTTGCACAAACAAAACTAATGCAAACAAGATTAGAAGGGAAGTAACAAATTGGGGAAATATTTTTACAGTTAAAGGTTCTGATAAAGGTCTCATTTCCAAAACATATAGAGAACTGACCCTATTTTATAAGAAATCAAACCATTCTCCAATTGATAAATGGTCAAATTTATCAACAGACAATTCTCAGATAATGAAATTGAAACTATATCCACTCATATGAAAGAGTGTTCCAAATCACTACTGATCAGAGAAATACAAATTAAGACAACTCTGAGATACCACTACACACCTGTCAGATTGGCTAAGATGACAGGAATAAATAATGATGAATGTTGGAGGGGATGTGGGAAAACTGGGACACTGATATATTGTTGGTGGAGTTGTGAAAGAATCCGGCCATTCTGGAGAGCAATTTGGAACTATGCCCCAAAAGTTATCAAACTGTTCATACCCTTTGATCCTGCAGTGCTACTACTGGGCTTACATCCCAAAGAAATACCAAAGAGGGGAAAGGGACCTGTATGTGCCAAAATGTTTGTGGCAGCTCTTTTCGTAGTGGCTAAAAACTGGAAACTGAATGGATGTCCATCAACTGGAGAATGATTGGGTAAATTATGGTATATGAAGGTTATGGAATATTATTGCTCTGTAAGAAATGACCAGCAGGATGAATTATAGAAAGGTTTGGAGAGACTTACATCCACTGATGCTGAGTGAAATGAGCAGAACCAGAAGATCACTATACACTTCAACAACAATACTGTATGAAGATATATTCTGATGGAAGTGGATATCTTCAACATAAAGAAAATCCAACTTACTTCCAGTTGACCAATGATGAACAGAAACAACTACACCCAGAGAAGGAACACTGGGAATTGAATATAAAATATTAGCACTACTGTTTATCTTTCCAGGTTACTTATACCTTCGGAATCCAATACTTAACGTGCAACAAGAAAATTGGATTTACACACATATGTTGTATCTAGGTTATACTGTATGGGATTGCCTGTCATCTAGGAGAGGGAGTAGAGGGAGGGAGAGGCAAATTTGGAAAAAATGAATACAATGTTATAAAAAAAAATTACTCATGCATATATACTGTCAAAAAATTTTATAATTATAAAATTAATTTAAAAAAAAACTAGCATTCAAGTCATTCTAATCTTGATTTAACTTTCAGGTCATCTCTTCCATAGCTTCTTTCTCTCATACTATAATCCTCAGTAACATCCTATCACAATAATTAACTCACTTTAATCCTAAAGACAATATAATCTCCCTCTTTTGTGGTTTCAGGGAAATTATTTTAAACAAAAAGTTACAAATTTAATCACAATTTTATTGAGTTCCCAGTTAGAAGTATTCCCAACATTTACTTAGAGCTTGGCCTTTCTATTCAAGTTTACTTTTACATCTATCACTGACTAATCTCTGGACCCATCATAGTAAAATTCAGGCCATTGCACATATTGCAACAACAAAAAACAGATTATATTATAGTATCTATTCACAGACAAACACCAAGAAGGGAAGTAAAAGTAGACAAGAAAAGCAGCCATTTCCTCAAGCTTTTTCTTAGTACTTGGGAAGGTGGGCTAACTGTGTGCTTGAGTTTTCTGTTCTGAGATGTTTGTAAAACACACAATCTTCTTCTGTATTGCCTTTCTCTGCCTCAGCTCAGTCCTCTCTCCTTTTCCTTCCACTAGTTGGCTCAGGAATACTCATTCTTGTCTCAGCTATATCTTCTTCCCTTCTTCCTCCTTACTACTCTCATTACAAGATTCTCAGAAACTCCAATCTCAAAAGAAACCGAAGGAAAACTGTCTGGTCCTGAATTAATTCTTCCCTTTTATATAAACTGCTGCGTATGGGATCATGTCTCTTATATAATTGATTTGATTAATTGATACAGGCTTGGGTTCACACTCAATTCTGATGGACAGTTTCAATTTGAGAAATGTTCTTACTTAAGAAAGGTAATTACTTTTAGATGGAGGAGAGTTAATGAAACCCCACTCTTGCAGCAGAACCAAATAACTTTGGCTTCTTTGCACTCTCCTACCTTGGGCACCTTCCTTCTAATGTCTCTACTTACTAAAACCATATCAATCATTCAAAATTCAACTCAGATGCCACCTTTTCCAAGGAGATTTCCTTGCTTTCCCTTCTTCCTCAAGATCCCTAGTGCATTTTGTAACTAATTCTCTATACATTTATTATGTAACTTCACAATAAATTGGGCCAACAACCTGAGATAGGGTTCTTTCAAACCTGACCCACAAAGCTACTAATGTACAGTTTAAACTAACAATTTTTTCAAGTGAAAATTCTATGTTGTAATCCACAACTCAGTCCCACTGTTCTCTCTCTGGGTACAGATGAGAACTCTCTCCATCACCAGTCTATTGGAACTGACCTGAATCACCTTGTTATTGAAAAAAGTCACATCCATCACAATTGATTGTTGCATAATCTTGTTATTATTATGTACAATTTTCTACTCATTTCACTTAGCATCAGTTCATGTAAGTCTCTCCAGGCCTTTCTGAAATCATCCTGCTGATCATTTCTTATAGAAAAATAATATTCTATAACATTCATATACCACAACTTACTCAGCCATTCTCCAACTGATGGACATCCATTCAGTTTCCAGTTTCTTGCCACTACAAAGAAGGCTGCCACAAACATTCTTGCACATACAAGTCCTTTTTCCTTCTTTAAGATCTCTTTGGGATATAAGCCCAGTAGAGACACTGCTGGATCAAAGGATATGCACAGTTTGATAGCCTTTGGGGCATAGTTCCAAATTGCCCTTTAGAATGATTGGATCCATTTACAATTCCACCAATAATGTCCCAGTATTCCCACATCCCCTAAAAAATTCATCATTATCTTTTCCTATCATTTCAGCCAATCTGAGAGTTTTGTAGTGGTACCTCAGAGTTATCTTAATTTTCATTTCTCTGATCAATAGTAATTTAGAGCATTTTTTCATATGGCTAGAAATGGTTTCAATTTCTTCATCTGAAAATTGTCTATTCATACTCTTTGACCACTATTTCAGTTGGAGAATGGCTTATATTCTCATAAATGTGAGTTAATTCTTTATATATTTTAGAAATGAGGCCTTTTGACTCTAATTTATAAGAAATCAAGCCATTCTCCAATTGATAAATGGTCAAATTTATCAACAGACAATTCTCAGATAATGAAATTATATCCACTCATATGAAAGAATGTTCCAAATCACTATTGATCAGAGAAATGCAAACTAAGACAACTCTGAGATACCACTACACACCTGTCAGATTGGCTAAGATGCCAGGAACAAATAATGATGAATGTTGGAGGGAATGTGGGAAAACTGGGACACTGATACATTGTTGGTGGAGTTGTGAAAGAATCCAGCCATTCTGGAGAGCAATTTGGAATTATGCCCAAAAAGTTATCAAACTGTGCATACCCTTTGATCCAGCAGTGCTACTACTGTGCTTATATCCCAAAGAAACACTAAAGAAGGGAAAGGGACCTGTATGTGCCAAAATGTTTGTGGCAGCCCTTTTTGTGTTGGCTAGAAACTGGAAAATGAATGGATGTCCATCAATTGGAGAATGGTTGGGTAAATTATGGTATATGAATGTTATAGTATATTATTGTTCTGTAAGAAATACAAGCAGGATGAATACAGAGAGGCTTGGAGAGACTTACATCAACTGATGCTGAGTGAAACGAGCAGAACTAGGAGATCATTATACACTTCAACAATGATACTGTATAAGGATGTATTCTGATGAAAGTGGATATCTTCAACATAGAGAAGATCTAATCCAATTTCAATTGATCAGTGATGGACAAAATCAGCTACACCACGAGAAGAAACACTGGGAAAGGAGTGTAAACTTTTTGCATTTTTTGTTTTTCTCCCCAGGTTATTTTTAACTTCTGAATCCAATTCTTCCTTTGCAACAATAACAACAACAAAATTCGGTTCTGCACATATATGTTGTACCTAGCATAAACTATAACATATTTAATATGTATGAGAATGCCTGCCATCTAGGGGAGAGGGTAGAGGGAAGGAAGGAGAGGAAAATTCGGAACAGAAGGGAGTACAAGGGATAATGTTGTAAAAAAATTACTTATGCATATGTACTATCAAAAAATGTTATAATTATAAAATTAATTTTTAAAAATTTAAAAAATATATTCACTTAGCACCAAAAAAAGAAAGAAATGAGGCCTTTATCAGAACCCTTGGATGTAAAAACATTTCCCCATAAACTATAGTTCTTGTACCTAGGACAAGCAGGACCAAACATGTGCCTGCAGTAAAGTTATATTGTTAAGAAAGAGACCATGAAGAGAAACCTTGGATTTGGAAAACAAAGTCCCATGGGGAAGGGAACTATGATACCACTCCATGTGAGGAGGGCAGAAATATCAGTGCACCAATCAATTAATTAACAAATATTTATTATGCAAGCACATAGGGATACCAGTGCAATGAATGAAACAACCCCCTACTCACAAGCAAATTACACTGCAATGGAGGAGACAAATATTTGTAAACATATGTACAGAAAAAAATACAAACTAATACAAAATACATAAAACTTTAAGGGAGAAAAGACTAATAGTTGAAGGGATTAGGGAAAGTATCAAAGAATTCCTTCTGGATACATCAATGCCAAATTAATTTTTCATGCTAGCTAAATTATTAGACCCAATTGTTTTTTTTTTTTTTTTTTTTTAATTTCTGTTTAAGGAATACAAGTGTCCTCAGGTCCCTCTGCTCTTTGCAACTTAGTTACTGTCACCTATTTATGGCTGGTTTTATGGATGATCTTGGGCATTAATAAAAAGGTAATACTTTATTATATTCAAAATGTGCCATGTTTTCAGTTTTCCTGAAATCTATATATAAGACAAAGACCTCTTCTTCTTTCCATTCTTCTCTAATAAGTCCTAAGATTTCCAATTATAGGAAAAATCAGTGGAGTCCTTCAGGAAAGAGAGAAAAGATAGGGCACCAGAATTTATTTCATGAAAACATAGGAGCTTAATATTGGTGTCCTGAATTTGAAGAATCCTGAATTTGGAGCCAGCATAGAAGTGAGGCAGCTTATGAACAGAAGCTGCCAGGGTTTTTGTGGGCAGAGATACACCATGAAATCAAAGGAAACTTAAAAAAATCTTTGAAGAGGCAGAGCCAAGAACTTTGGGCTGGAAGTCAAGAGACCAGGAATTCAGTTCTGGCTTTGACACAAGCTTACTGGGCCTCCCATGGGGAGAAAACAAGTGACGCATAGGATTACAGTGTCCGAAGTGGAAAGATTCAACACTTAGAGTGTACAACTAGAAGGAGCTTCTTTGTAAATTCATTCTAAAAAATGTCAGGGTTGAATAAGGTTTTATTCATTCATTCATTCAATCGTTTGTTTGTTTATTTGGCTAAACATGCACAATTTTCACTAAAGTGAAAAAAAAGACTCAAAGTAACCAAAATACTAAAACTTGTTTTCCCAAATCTTTCAATAAAATATTCTATGTCTACATTTTCCAATTTTTTTCTGAATTCTAACTTCCCATTTCATGTCTGGGGACCTTTCGTATTATGAATGCAACCAACCACATGAATAGTGAATGTTATTTGATTTACTTCCATTTTTTTGTTGAAATATAAAACTAAAAAAATAGTCTAGACTGAAATTAGACCAAATAAGTCCACTACCCAGTTAAACCCACTGAATATATTTTTAGTTCTTGGTAGTCATTCCTTTTATTTCTTCTCATCACTTTTCTTCTGTTATTCTGCCATTTTCTCATTTGGAATTTCTCTTCTTTATCATTTTTTTCATAGTCATTCTTTACCTAACATCAGCTCCCTAAATTGCCATTATCCTTTTGGCAAAATATGTTTAAGGCTTACCACTATCTGATGTTACTTTTTCTTTAATTCATGCCCTACTTCATCTACTATTTTTGGATATTTTTGTTGGTGATTTTAATATATTGTAAATAACACTGAAGGCTTACACATCTGCTATTTCCCTAAGAGGAAAATACAGTATTTCTAAATGGTCTTTTTGTACTATTTACTCTTTAAAGTCAGTCAAGCTACTAACTATGCTTACTTTGGAAAGCTTATTCTACAAGATGATCCATGGAAGATCTTAAAGGGTCTTCTTGTAACTTTCAGCAAATCACTTCACCCCTCTAGGCTTCAGCTTTCTTATTTGTGAAATGAGAATACAATTAAATGATCTCTAAAGTCCTTTCAATTTCTATCATTCTATGCATTCTATATCTTAGAATAAAGAGCACTGAATTTTAGAATTGGAAGAGGCATTGCAGACCATCCAGGATGTACACCTATCTACTCCCCACCTCCATCCCACAATCCATCCATCCATTCACCCTCCTCTACAACCTTCTATTTTAGTGATGAAGTCCAGAAAAGTTGATGGACTAGTCATAGTTAAACTTCATGGACTCTCTAAAGCAGTGGTCCTCAAACTTTTTAAATAGGGGGCCAGTTCACTGTACCTCAGACTGTTGGAGGGCTTATAGTAAAAACAAAAATTCACACTCTGCCCCTCAGCCCATTTGCCATAACCCAGCCACATAAACGTCCTCAGCAGGCCACACCTGGCCCATGGGCCGTAGAACCCCTGCTCTAAAGAGTTTCTGTGACCCAAGAAAGACCTGGAGCCTGGATTCTAGATGGCTGATTACCTATAGTCATATACCAAAGTACAGATAATTACCACCACAAGGAGGGAATAGTCTATCTGCAGTCCTTAGCTATAATCTGTAGCCTTATCTCTTTATAGAGGCAACCCATTCCTGTGTTTGGAAGCTATTCATTAAATAAAGGTGAACTTTCTTTTTTTACAAATATTCAGCTTTGCTTATATGATTTTAAAATATCTTTTTTTCCATGTATCTCAGGTAGAATTCCAACTCTGGGCCCCCCCAAAAAAGCTAATTTTGTTATGTCTATATCATAAGTGTCAAACTGAATTTTGTTTGGGTCTTGCTGTGATTAATAAGGCAACTCAGGAAATAAGGCAATCTAGTTTATTAGCACACTAAGGCTGTAAGCAGGTGGGGTGGGGGGACCAGCAATCAAAGACTTGCAAATAAGGACCAAAAAACGCTTATTGGTATAAGTATGAAAAAGAAATAGGTTTTATGCCTCCTTAGCTTTTCCCTCGTGTCTAAATATGTGTGTGCAAGAGAATTTCCAGATCACCATTTCCTGCAGACTGGTACCCAGAGGTCAAGCAAGATTTAAAGGTGGAATCACTTAGTTTAACTTTGCACATACATGTGCAAAGGTGGGATTAAAGAAAGAGTATGGTTGAACCTTGATAATCCATCCCACCTTCTGGATATATAACCACAAAGGCAATTGTATAACAATAGTCAGAAGAATGGAGCTATCAGAGAAGATCAAGAACTTATTGTGCGACCACAAGTAAGTCCTCTCTAAACCCAGGGGCATCCTAATGTTTACTGTATCTCTCACATAGGTTTAGTGGTGGAGACCTAGTCTCGTTAATGGTAAAACTCAAAATATGAGCTGAAATTATAAAATGCAAGTCTCTCTGATGTTGGATCAACTGCAATGCCTTTGAAGATGGAGAAGGCCTGGGGATTTGGCTGCTTCATTTGTCTAAACCTTATCTCTCTCTCTAGGAGATAAGACTGAAATCTAGCCTTATCTGGGCACCAAGAGACTTTGATAACATTTGGAATATCCAATTCATTTCTTATCTTCTCACTTAGATTGTAAACAAATACTTGCTGAGAGATGCGTGGATAACCTTTGCATTTTTGTGAAGTATTCAAAGATTTCTTGTTGGAACTGGGGACCTAGTTCTAGTCATAAGTAAGAGTTTAAGATGGCCCTTGAATGCTGATGCACTTCTCTTTCTTTCTTACTGCTTTCATTCCTTTTTTTCTTTCTTTTAGTTTCTTTTAGTTTTCTTTCTTTCTTTCTTTCTTTCTTTCTTTCTTTCTTTCTTTCTTTCTTTCTTTCTTTCTTTCTTTCTTTCTTTCTTTCTTTCTTTCTTTCTTTCTTTCTTTCTTTCTTTCTTTCTTTCTTTCTTTCTTTCTTTCTTTCTTTCTTCCTATGTCTGACTTTTCATGGATCTATTTGAGGTTTTTTTGGCAGAGATACTGGAATGAGTTGCCATTTCTCCTCCTGTTTATAGATGAGGAAGTTGAGACAAATGTCACACAGCTAGTAAATATCTGAGGTAAGATTCAAACTCAAAAGAGAAAATGAATTAGCAGACAGGAAAAGGCTTCTTTTTAAAAGATAAGATTTTCAAATGGGACTTGAAAGGAGCCAGGGAAGCCAGGAAGTGGAAATGAGGAGGCAAAACATTCTAAGCAAGGGAGACAGCTAATGTGCCCAATCAAGTGACAAAAGATGAGGTATTGTATGCAATGAACAATAGGAAGGTTGAATGTCAATGGCTAACATAGTACATGGAGAAAAAGGAGAAGTAATATTTTGACTGGGTAATACTGGGCAAGACATTTAACTATTTGCCTTAGTTACCTCATCTGTAAAATGAGGTGGAGAAGGAAATAGCAAACCACTCCTGTGTCTTTGCCAAGAAAACTCCAAAGTGGAGTCATGAAAAATTGGACAAAGCTACACAATAATAAATTTATTTTATTTTATTATTTTGTTTTTTTTTTAATTGAAGCTTTTTATTTTTAAAACATATGCAAGGATAATTTTTCACCTTTGACCCTTGCAAAACTTTGTGTTCCAATTTCCCCCCCCCTTCCCTTCAACCCTCTTTCTTAAATGGCAAATAATCCAATATATGTTAAACATGGTAAAAATATTTATAAATCTAATATGGGTATATACATATATACAATTATCTTGCTGCACCACAACAATAATTTTAGAAATAAAAAAAAAGGGTGTACAACTGATTGATACATTTAAAAAGTCTGAAAATATGTGTAAAATGCAATACCTGGGAGCCTCCCACTTCCATGAAGAAGTGGGTTGGAAGATGTCTTCTCACAGCTCTTCATTTATGTCCTATTTGATTGTATGATTTTGTTATATTTACATTTGATTTTTTTTTTTTTTTTTTTTGGTATATACTTTTACTTTCCATTAACATTGTTGTAGTTACTCTGTGTAACATTTTCTTCAATCTGTATTGGTTCATATAGATATGCATCTTAGACAAAGCCTGTGATCATGTTTTGGGATGCCTCTTCTGCTTTTGTTCTTTCCTGAGTACAAGTGACTGAATGGTGATCCCCAAAAGGATATATTAAATTTTAGAAGCATCATTGTGAGATTGAGAAGTTCAGAGATCCTAGGATCTGAGTCAGAGCTTGGTGGCAAGAGGAATTTCTGCATCAGAGAAGATACTAACTGTAGGAGAACTAGTTCATCCTCTGGCCTTTCTTTTCACAAAAGTGGATCCTGATAAAAGAGGCCATTCTTTATCTCATTTCTTACCCAGCCTTAATCACTGAATGAGCATTGCCTCAGTCAAATTGAGACATTTTAAAGAGCTTTCCTTAAAAAAGACCAAGGTCTTCCACTACACTCAGGGCCATCTTTGGTCATCCTGACATATCTAGCCACTGGATCCAGATGGTTCTGGAGGGGAAAGTAAGGCTGGTGACTTTGCAAAGTTCTTCCTCTTTTAAATCCAATTCATTTGCATGTCTTGACATTACTTTCCTGATGTCATGATCTTCTTTGAGAATAAAGAAGAAAGATAACTAGATAATGAAATAGAGCACCAGCCCAGAAGTCAGGAGGACCTGAATTCAAATATGATTTCAGGTACTTAACAGTCCCTAAACTGTGTGACTTTGGACAAGCCATTTATTCCCGATTGCCTTATAAGGGGGAAAAAAAAAAAAGGAAAATGAGCAAACAACAGCAACTTAGATATGATTATTTGGAAAGTGTAAAGCTGAGATGAAATTTTAAAATGCTTATTTAGAAGTCCTACAAACTCTGATGTGTTTTGATGTTTTAAGCATAAAACAGCAATTAGCTAGGTGGGACAGTGTGTAGAGTACCAGGTCTGGAGGAGGATAGACCCGAGTTCAAATCTAGCCTTGATATTTGCTAGTTGTAGGACTCTAAGCAAGTCACTTAACCCTATTTTCCTCAGTTTCCTCATCTGTATAATGAGCTGGAGAAGCAAATGGTAAATCACTCCACTAATCTTTCCCAAGAAAACTCTAAATAGGGTTATGAAGCCTCAGACACAATCCAACAACTTAATGCTTCCTATTTTATGTCTTTCTGTTAATTTGAATTTAAAAGAGCCTTTTGTTTTAAGTATATCTTTTATGTATGGGAAATAGATATGTGTCCACAAGTTCCACATAGAATATTTTGGTATTGTTTTTGTAGGAAAATCCTAGTCATGATGAGCACAAGACTTTAAGTAATTCCTCTCCTGAGGCACTGGGAAAGATAAGTAGGAGAATAGAGAAAGGATGTCTCATCCTTCTCTTAGGTAGTTTGGATCAAGTAAAACCAAATCTGGTCACCACAGGCCTAGGTCCTGAACAAATGGACCTCTTAGTGGAAAGGGAAAAGTTAAGTGTCCCATCCTCTTGAAGCAAGGCAGGAGTGTAACATTTGAATAGGATTACAGATTTAGATGTGGAAGGGACTATGAAGAGCTTTAATTTAATCCCCTCATAAAACAGGAAAAGAGCCCAAAGAAGTTATGATCATATAGATATTATGTGTGAGGAACAGAATTTGAACCCAGGTCCTCCTCTCAGATCCAGTATCCTTTCTCCTTTACTACTCTTTTTCCATGATTCTTTCTAACAAAAAGTGAGCTCTCCCTCCCTGAAACTTTTAGGCATATCTCTTTGACCTCTCCTAGGTGCATATTCTTTTTTTTTTTTTTTTAATTTTCAAAAGTATTCCATTTTTCCAAATATACATATAGATAGTTTTCAAATTTCATCCCTGCAAGATCTTGAATTCCAAATTTTTTTTTCTCTCTCTCCTTCTCTCCCCTCTCCAAGACAAATGTGCAACTCTTAAAAACATATTTCCATATTTGTCATGTGTGTAAAAAAAATCACACCAAAAGGTAAAAAACCACGAGAAAGAAATATACAAATAAACAAAAAAAGGTGAAAATACTATGCTTCAATTCACATTCAGAGTCCACTGTTCTCTCTCTGGATGCAGATGATATCCTTCATCCCAAGTACACTGGAATTGCCCTAAATTACTGCCCGGTTGAGAAGAGCCAAGTCTATCACAATTAATCATTAAATAATCTTGTTGCCACTCAGCTTGCTTCATTCAGTATCAGTTCAGGTAAGTCTTTCCAGGCCTTTCCAAAATCAGCCCACTCATCCCTTCCTACAGAACAACAATATTCTACTACATCCATATACTTTAATTCAGCCATTCCCTGAATGATGGGCATCCCCTCAATTTCCAGTTCCCTGCCACCATAAAAAAAATAGAGCCAAAGCTATTACTAGTTCCTATTTTATTGGATACAAAGAAGCCTTTGGACCTCAGGGTGCTACTCTTAGCTAAAAGCACATGTGAGCCTCTTTTCCTCCCCCACAATCTCTTTGGGTTACAGACCCAGCAGTGACACCCTAGATCAAAGGGTGATCAGCTCCACCACTCCTAGTATGCTCTCCAGAATGGTTGGATCATTTCACAACTCCACCAACAAGCTGCACATATTCTAACTTGCATTCTCTGTATACCATTATTCCTAAGAGGCAGAAAAAGAAAAGATTTCTGCATTTTATACAATAGGACCTGGATTCAAACCCCCAGTATGTCACTTTGTGACCTTAGAAAATTCACTCCGGATCCCTGTTCCATCATCGTAATATGAAGGGGTTGAGATAGATGACCTCTAAACCTCTGTCAAACTCTAAGCCGGTGATCAATCCTACAATCTTAAGTGCTTGATCCATGCTGGATGTTTTGACTTGAATTCTGCAGCTCTATTCCACAGTCTCCTTGTGGTAAATCAGGGTTATCTCTGGGGGAAAGTTCAAATAACATGAAAGAAACTCCCTGTGACCTCTGATGGACTTGTTATACTGATTGACTCCATCTTTTATAATGGGAAACACATGCTGGTCATGGTCTTGGAAGATGAAAACAGATTTTGGCTCTCACAAACCATGACTGGATGAACAGAGTTTGTCCAGCCCTTTGTGTATTGGTGCTGAGCTTTTCAAAGAAGCAGATCCTTAATCTGGCACCAGAGCTGGAACTAATATGGGGTGATAAGGGTCTTTCCCCACAAACTGACATCCCAAGGGTATAATTTCTTTTTTAAAAAAGAGAAAATTCTAGCCCTTTGCCCCCTCCTAGTAGTGACAGCCTTTCTACCTTCTGATTCTCTTATACATCCTGTGGGTTACCATCTCCCCAAGGTCATATGGCCATTATGCTATTCTCCCCTATAGTTTTCTACCAATGGTTGGAGTGCAATGTAATCCTGCCTTCTTATCCAGCTGGAAGCACTAGGTCTTCTCACTGGTCATTAATTAGCCTCTGTGTCAGCTTTTCAATAATAAGTTTGACCTTAGCCTTTCTCTAGTCATTATGCTCCTTTGTCCTTTTCTACAGAGTCCTGAGAGCCTTTCTCTTTTGAAACTTAAATTTAAAATCAGAGCACCTCAGAATCCAGTTCTACCGCATCTCAGGCAAATTATGTCTTCTCATTGTGCTTCATTTTACTCCTCTGTAAATAAAAAGGTTGGATTAGATGATGCACATTGTTCCCTCCAGATCTAAAGTTATTACTAGTTCCTATTCTATTGGATACACAGAAGCTTTTGAGCTGCTTTTAGCTAAAACTCTGAGCCTACCCCCATCCAGACAAAATGGAGCTTCAAGGTCTAGAAACTTCAGGAATATGGTTGAAAACAGATCTGGCAAGAGGGCCTGGGGCTACTTTATTTGGGGGAGCACTATCTTGGGACTAACTACTTGATCAGATCTCTCAAGTACATTGTTTCCATAAAACTATAGCATGCCATAATAACTCTACAACCCAATGCTATGCCCCAAATGCTCTAGGATTTATAGAAATATCTCACAATTTCCATTAATTTCCATTAAAAAATGCTTTTTATTCATTTCAAATTTAAATACAAAACCAAGAAAAAAAGAACATTTCCATATATATAGCAAGACATAAAAAGAGGATATAATTTTCATTTTGGACTCTTTACTTAAAAAAAAAAAAACCCAACAATTATACAATAAATACTTGTGATTGTTTTCAAAACTACCCAGCTTTTCTGTGTTTCCTTCTAAGGTTTTTTTTCATTCCCATTTTAAAATGGAAGAAACAAAGGCACAGAGATATTGAATGATTTTCATTCAAGGATCATATACCACTACATATATGATTTAAATCTGATTATCAGGATAGACCTCTTTCTAGTAATACTCAGTTGTCTGATCTGCTGTAAATTGTAAAGCACATACTCTAGTGCTGGTACACAGTAGGCACTTAATAAATACTTGTTTCTTTTCATCCTAATATAACAAAGGTCAAGCCTGCTGGGGACCATGCTGATCTGTTGTCCCTGGAGTTACTTCTGGTGATCTCAGTGCCTGTGGATGACGAAGCTGAACCCTTTGGTTGCTGTGATGGGAATTGGAGGCAGAGAGAGGAAGAAGTTGTATTGCAGAGGATGGCCCCCTGAATAGTAAAAGCTGTCCAATCTATACTCCTAAGACAAAGACAATTCCTGCTCTGGTTTTCTTCTGTCCTGAAAGTATGACTTGGGAAATTTAGGACCCAGACTTGGTGTGAAACAGGGGGAGAAAGTCTGCCTTTCTCTGGCAGCTATGGGAGTTAGAAAGAATGTCTAGGAAAATTTGATCCTGGGCCTCAAGCCTCAGGCTGTCCCTTTTGTTTTCCTTTCTTATTTCCTGTGTTTCTTTCCCTGAGCCTGGGAGACCAAATAAAGATCATGAAAGACTTTTCAGGAGTGGCTGCCTTGGAAGCTGAGGAATTTCAAGGTTCCACAGTCAGAGCTGATTATTTAGTAGGTGACTACCAACAAAGTAATGGCTTAGCCTAAGCCCTGGTTTGCCATATCTGACCCTTAAGGAAGCTATTCATACAGTATAGAGCTGAGACGAGTTGAGGGTGAAATTTCTGTTTGGCCATTGTACAAATGCTTTAATATTCCAAGTATAAACCTCCTGGGAGAGTATAGCAAGAGCTAGAGGTTAGTTCATGTATTAAGTTTTTGTCAATGCACATTCATGAGTCCTTTGTGTTTTAAGCATTTCTTTCATGGGGAAAATAAATAGCTTCTCTATATCTAGTCTACATCATGCATTGAATATCTTTTTCCTGTAGGGACATCCTAGACAAAAACAAAAGTTAAACATTGCTTGAAAGATTGTCCAAAGACACTTACTCTGGTTTGGAGTATATAAAGAACCATTTAGCAGTAGAATCAAATTCACATAGAAATGGCTCCCTCAGGCAAAAAATTAGAAATTGAAGGGATGTCCAATAATTGGGGAACTGCTGAATAAATTGTGGTATATGATGGTCATGGATTACTATTGTGACATAAGAAATGACCAGCAGAAAGATTTCAGAAAAATCTGGAAAGACTTACATGAATTACTGCGATGTCTGAATGCAGATTGAAGCATACTATTTTCACTATTTTTGTGTGCTTTCCCTCTTTTTTGTTCTGTTTCTTCTTTCACAACATGACTAATATGAAAACATTGTACATATATTGTACATATTGCACATATATAATCTATATCAAATTGCTTATTATATTAGGGAGGATAAAGGGGAGGGAGGGAAAAAAATCTGGAACTCTAAATTTTATTTAAAAGTGAATGTTAAAAACTGCCTTTACATGTAATTAGAAAAAAAATATTTAAGAGAAAAAATGAAACAGATTTTGATTCAGAAAATCACAAATTAACATTATATATTATTGTATTTTCATTTATTTTGCTAAGCATTTCCCAGTTACATCTTACTCTGCTTTAGGCAACATTCTGGAATGGGGGGAGCAGGGGCTTACTGTCCTGGTGCTAAGTTTGACACCTATGTTCTAGAGGATAATTCCCTCAGGACTGAACCCTAATGGCCATGGTCCAGAACTAGGGTCTTTTAGTGAGAGAGGGTACACTACTTGCTTGAGGCAGGGGGTCTTTTCTCACACTACACTGTCATAATAGAAGGTTCACTAAGGTTGAGCTGAGGAATATTTTCTCAGTTCCCTTCTTTCCCAGTAAACATCTCCACTCTAGGGAACTCTGGGAAGGAACATGAGGTTATTAGTCTCACCAACTTCCCTGAGAAGCAGTTCTTGGCAGAATCTGGATCTGCTCAGTGACATGGGCACCTATATCTACTTTCTCATATCTCTTTTTGGCTAGGCCTGTTTCAATTTTTTGAAAATGCATTTATCCTCTTGTTTGCTTTGCTGAGTTTCTGGTTACTATCAATTGATGGATAACTAGAAATAATGAATCCCAGGCTGACTCTGTAAAAATTATCTCAGCCACCAAAATGTGTATTTAATCTATCAGAGTGGTTAGGCAGCTTTTGTGCTGGGATAAATCCCTTAAGCATAACAAAGTCCCTCCACCCTTAGTGGCAAAGATCTGCAAAGCATTTGGCCTGTCAGCTTTCCATGGATGGCAGCTGTCTGGAAAAGGAATGAAGAGAAGAAGGAAGGAAAAAAGAAAGAAGGAAAAAAAGAAAGAAAGAGCATGAAAGGAAGAAAGACGGGAAGACAAAAAGAAGAGACAAAATGAAAGCAAGAAGAAATAGAAAAAAAGACAAGAGAGGAAGAAAAAGAAAGCAAGAGAAATGAATAAAGGACAGGAAAGAAGGAAGGGAGAAAGACATTACTAGAGAGCAAGAAGGAGTGAGAGAAAGAAAAGAGAATTAAAGGAGAAAAAAGAGATAAATAAAGAGAAAATACAAAGAGAAAAGGATAGAGAGAAAAGAAAGGAAAAGAAAAAAGAGAAAAAGAAAAAGGTAGGAAAAGAGAAAAGAAATGAGAAACAAGAATAGAGAAGAAAGAGGACAGGAAAAAATAAAAAAAGGAATAGAGAGAAGGAAAGTAATGAAAAGAGAAAAAAAGAAAAGGAAAGGAAAAGCAGGAAAGGAAGGGATAGATGATTCAATGCAAAAACAATGAGCCTCACTTAAATTTGAATTCTTATTTTGCTATGTGCTGCCTATTCAGGACAGGCAGATGAGGAAGATAAAGTCCCAGAGAAGGAAGGACATATAAAGTTATACTTCCCTAAATTTCAGCTCCCTCACTTATAAAGCAGTGATTCTCAAAGTGTGGCTCAAGGACCCACTGGAATTCCCAAGCTTTTTCAGGTATCTGTGAGGTGAAAATTATTTCATAATAATTCTAATATATTTTAATTTTTAATATGGCAAATAATAATAGCTATAATCCACATAAATAAAAGGGTTTTTTGGGAGAATGTTCAATAATTTCCAAATGTATAAAGGGGCCCTGAGGCCACAAAGTTTGAGAACCACTATAAAATGAGATTGGACTAATTGATCTCTAAGTTCTTTTCCAGTTATAAATTCTTTAAAGGAGGAAGGAAATGCACATTTTCTTTATAAATATTTAATTAGCTTTTTGTTTGTTTTAACTCCCTTTTCTCAAACAGTTTCTAATTTAAATGGTTATCATAACTATTATAAATCAATTGTATGCTCCCCATAAAGCATTCTTTTCCCACATAACTTAAGAGCAAAGAAGAGAAAAGACCCCAGAAAACAGGGGACAACTTTGGGACAATCCCAAAGATCCAAACAGTCACAAACACTTGCCAAGGAATAAAGATGTTTGCCTTGGAAGCAGCTGGTTTCTATTATGGGATCCTTTTTGTTTGGATTCTTCAGAAGGAGAGAAAGGAGGCTAAGAGCTTCCAGACAGCCCAACAATGCCATATAATGCATGTGGTATTGGTGCTGATTGTGCTGTGGGCCCAGACATCATATGGATGCCAGAATTAGCACCAGAACTAGATTCACTAGCTACAGAGATTTCTAATTAATGAATGGAGTCACTCATGTTCCTTCCAAAGCAGAGTATACTGGAGATGGTGCTTGAATGTGCAATCAGAGGGACTGGGCAGTGACTTTGGACAAATTATGTAATATTCTTCCTACAAGTTGAGGGAGTTTCACTCAATGATCTTTAAGTTCTGTTCCAGGTCTAAAACATATAATCCTAAGCTAAGGGAGAATATATAGTGAGAGCGGAAGGTCCCTACCAGTTAGCTGCAAGGTAGCCTGTTCCAAAAAATACCCTTGGCTCTAATACAAATGAAGTGTTAATCTCAGCTTCACAGCCAGATCTACCATTGCTCTGACTCTTTGTGAACACACTTTGAGGTTTTCTTGGCAAGGATACTGGAATGGTTTCTATTTCCTTCTCTAACTCATTTTATAGATGAAAAATTGAGGCAAATAGGATTAAGTGACTTGCCCAGCGTCACCCAGCTATTAAGTGAATGAGGCTGGATTTGAACTCATAAAGATCACTTTTCGTGATTTCTAGTCTGGTGCCCTATTCACTGTAATACCTATCTAAAATGGGAGGATACTGGCAGCTAAGAGGTCCAGCAGATGGAACACTGGGCTAGGATCTTCTAATCCAGTTTTAGCACTTACTAGCTAGGTGACACTGGGCAAGCATTATGTGCTTTTATTCCTCAGATGTAAAATGAGTGGGAGAAGGGAAAGGCAAACCACTTTCAGTCTCTTTGCTAAGAAAATGCCAAATGGGATCACAAAGTCTGATGCTATTGAAATAAAGCTGCTACCCAAAGTGGTCTTCCTTTTCTAAAATAATGACTATCACCTACAATGTTTATTTCATTGTACAGTATAAAAGTTTGCTTTTTTTTTTTAAGAAGTAAACAAACAAACAACAGAAAGCAAGTCCAGCCTGCTCCAGTCCTGCCCATCCTGCCCTAAAGGTTTTATATATAGTGCTCTGAGAACAAACTCCAGGCACCTGGTTGATGGCCAATATGAGCGGGAAGACGGGAGGATTGTAACCACAGAAATGAGTTTAATGTTGTAAGGGACCTTAGAAATCTATTCCCTAGTTTTTCAGATGAAGAAACTTAAGTATCTGCATAGGTGATAGGAGGTTCCCAAAGTTACTTAGCAAATCATGACAGAGCAATGAGAAGTTAGTTTTCCTGAATCTACATCTTATGTTCTGTTTACCCTTCTTTACCCTTCTACTATTGTTCCATAAATGGAAACACATTTGAATGAAATCTATATTAGAATGCCCTCTTCTCAAACCTTCTCCAATCTACAATCTTTTAAAATCAGTATTGTTATAGGAGAAAAAATACTGACATTGAACTACAATAACTAGGGTTCAATTCCCAGATCTGCTATTTATCAGCTATGTGATTTTGGACAAATCATTTCATCTCTGGACTTCTGTTTTCTAATCTGTAAAATTGATGGCAGGGTATATAAAATGACCTTTAGTCCCTTCAAAATATAACATTTTTTTAGTTCAGGAAAGTTTTCTCCTTTTGCTGGAGGGTTCTAAGTCAGAATGGGGAAATAAGGAATGATTACTGAAGGGGCAAGGAGGTTGGACTGGGGAGAAGGAAAGGAGGAGGGAGGAGGACATGGTTGCAGAAACAGTATGTTCTTCCTTTACTAATATAGAGGTTTCTGCAAAGGTGAATTCCTTTCACATTTTGAGAAGTAGACAACCAAACTGGCTCTGTTGCTTTGCAATAACCCAAGATGTCTTAAGAGAGTCATATTAAGTTCTATGAGCCTTAGTTTTCTTATACATAAAATGGATGGTAGAAAGGGCAACTTCTATCTTGCCTTTCATTTCTAATCATCCCACCTAGAAACTGGAATTCTTCAGAATTGCACTTTTTTCCCACTTCCCTTTTCTGAACTGAGACTATCCACCGCAATATGAACTATAGTGATTGGTAACATTCAGTCCCTTGTTTCATGCCTCTTATTCTTTGCAGAACCTTGGGTAAGGCCTTCAACCAAAAGACCAAAATGGCAGCAAAGCAGAATTGAATTAGCTTTGAACATACATGAGATGAACAATGTTAGAGAAGCTACTATAAATGTTCATAATTTGTGTCTGACTTGTGACAGAGCATTCTGAGCTCATATTGGGCTGATCAGTCACAGTTGGATATATGGTAACTCCACTCTAATATAGTGATGTTATTTTGGTTTTCTTGGAGAATGAAAGATAATAACCAATTAACCAATCAACCAACTAACCAACCAACCATGTTAAGTGTGTGTGTGTAGTTAAGGTATATAGGTATAAGGTAGTTAAATATGCTAGGGAGAGAAACAGCACAGGTAGTTGGGGAGGGTGGGAACAAGCATTTATTAAGTACCTACTATGTGTCAGTCACTGTGCTCAATATTTTGCAAATATCTCATTTGATCCTTTCAACAACTCTGGGAGTTATCTTGCTATTGTTATCAATTGAGATAGACAGATATTAAATAACTTTTCCAGGATGCCATAGCTAGTGAGTTTCTGAATCCAAATTTGAACTTAAGTCTTCCTGATTCCAGATTCAGCATTCTATTCACTGAAACTTTACATAGATTGTCTACAAAGAATTTGTCGGTGAAACCATAGAGATAAAATTTATCAGTCACTGAAGTATAAAGAAGAAACAGAGGATTCCCAAAGTCAGAACCATGGGAGATTGTCTATATAAGAGGCAGAAGAAGAAACAGGCACTAGTCAGAAAGACAAAGAATGGTCAGGGTTACAATCAGAACAAGGATATGGTCATGACAGGCAAATGTTCAGAGATAGCCTAGAATAAATCTTGGTAAATATTTTTATTTAAGGGACAGAATCAAGGACAGCTATGGATAGAACTGACTATGTCTTTTAATTCTCTACTATATATTTAGCATAGTATTTTTATGGTACTGGTAATCACTCAATAAATATCTAATGAATAAAATTATTGAATGAATCCTGGTTTTCGATGGTATCTCCAGCCATGTGGCTATTTATCCAAGAAAGGAAAATTGATGATCTAAGACTGAACTCCTATCTAATACTTAAGTAGCTTGTTCTACACTATTGGGAGAGCACATGAGTTTGAGAGGCTGACCTCAGGTAGTCTGTCCAGTCCTGAATTTAAAATATACTAACTCCACATATCTATCACTATTACTTTGGCAATTTTGTTTCTGCACAACCAGGTTTGAGAATAAATCAAATGGAACAAGAATATCAAATCTTTGGGTGAGGAAAAGTTAGAGATGGAATAGGGAGGCAGTGCAGCATAGCACAGAGAAACTAGAATGGGGTGTCTGGACATCTGGATATGAGTTCTGGACAATTCAGTTTGCTCCTCAGTGTTCTGATGTATAAAGTAAGAAACCTGATGCTCTGAGATTTGTGGTACAGTGGAAAGAATACTGAATATGGAGCCAGATGACCTGGTTTCAAACGCCTCTTCTGATGCTTATTTATCTTTGTGATCTCAGTAGGTCTCTAAGTTACTATGAGCTTCGTTACCTCATCTGTAAAATAGGTGGTTGGAGCTGATGGCCTCTAAGGCCCCTTCTCTGTGCCATTATTCTTTATTTAGCTGTTTTACAGGCAAGAATAAATGGTCTGTCTTATTTAATAAATATTTACACCCGGGGTGCTATAAGTGGTGTCTGATGCTTCTGAAATGACCAAGACATTCAGGAAAAATTGAGGAACAGGGAATAGGCAGTCTTAAAAAATCAGGGAAACATGAGGGCCAAGAGGGAGGTAACAATCTGATAGTTAAGAAGAAAAAGTTGGCCTTTGACTCAGTCTATCTTCTACCTCCAATTTAGAACCTTCCCCAGTCTTACCCACCACTGTTTATAAGCTCACCCCAAAGGACTTCTCTCCATCTGCAGTCTTTGGGTGGTCCCCTAACTCTTGCTTGCCCTCATACCATTCCTAAGAGCTGAGTCATCCATGGCATATGGGGGGGAAAGACAGGAAGCAGAAGGCTTTCTCAGGGTGTGTTTTTCTGCCTGTCAGTGATGGTACCCCCACCCAGAAATTGGAATTCTCCAGAGTTGCACTGTTCCTCCACACACCCTTCCCTGAGCTGAGACCACCCACAAAGCTACTCTTGATAGCCACCCTTGAGACCCTCATTTTGCAGTTTCTTATTCTTTACAGATACTTGGGTGGGACCTCTAACTACTGCAAAACAGCCTGCCTAACCCAGCCCAGCCCCAAGGGGCCAATCCCAACTCCATTTCTAAGTAGAAGACAAATAGCAGGTCTGACTTCTCTTGTCATATAAAAAAAAAAAAAAAAGCTTCCATTTCTGGGAAGTTTAGGGTTTATGAAATGCCTTCCCTACTATATAGTTTTGTACATAACTGTTTGCATGTGGTCTTTCCTATTTCTGGCTACTCAAAGAATTCGAAGAAGTCATAAGAGGCTCTCATTCTAGAATCCCTCATCCTTGGAATCAGATTCATCTCATCACTCAGGGCTTCTCTAAAGTTCACCCACTTGCCTCCTCCCTTCGATACCATAGATTTTTCTCTTTCCCTTCTTTCTCAAGAGCACATCAATCTTTGGGCTCCCATACTTTCCATTTATTATCTTCATTCAAAGCCCCAGTCTTTCCAAGGGAAAAATAGTTTCCAAATCTTTGAACTGCTAGTGGGGTATTGGGTTTCAGGGGCTAGGGAATAGTGCAACAGGGATGTGATTGTGGGAAATACTCAAATGTTCACCCATGGATATGATATTACAGGAAAGTCATCGAGAGACAGGGTTTTATCTAAAAGATGGTAGGACTAGAATATCTGAAGTACTGCAGACTATAGGAATCATTTGTAGAATTATGTACTATTGATACTACCTATGTACAAGTTTCATGTGAAATAGGGATAAACTGGAACCATTCCCAATAAGATCAGGGGTGAAATAAAGTTACCCACTATCACCATTATTACTCAATATTGTATTAGAAATGCTAGCTTTGGCAATAAGAGTAGAAAAAGAAGTTAAAAGTTACTCCCTATGTAGTAGATAGATTATGCTGAGAATTAGTTGGAGGACATGGACAAGTTTAGCTTGGAGACTATATGTGTTCTGTAGATACTACTTATGATTATGTTAACTGAGAATTAGTTGTGACAAGAAGTAGAAAGAACAGAGGAGCTTAGAACCAGAGATTGAGACATGGAAAGGACCTCAGAGAGGTCTAACCCCTTATTTTACAGATGAAAAAGTAAAGGCCTAAATGAATTCAAAGAATTTTCCTATAGACACACAAGCAGAACTAAGATTCACACTCAGGTCCCATGACCCATGTACGACTCTTCACTAACCTGTTCTGGGATGAGTAGGATTCTATCCAGACTTTTATTTATTAAGAACTATGCAAAATAATTTATTTAGACCCCTGCTCTATTTCAGTTAGCATTAATCAATTTGATAGAATCGTGCCAAAGATCTGAATATAAGACCCCAGAGCTGTGAGCTATAGATTCTAAGTTCACTTGCTTTATTATAGGAAGTTAAAGATTAGATGCTCTCTACCCTTTTTCCTTGTCATGGTGACCAAGCCCAGCATGACAGAGGAAACTCAACTACATGGAAAATCCCCAAAATATTTTTGTATCCTCAGACCAATCTCATCCAAAAAGAGCAAGTAACCATCATATGACCATTTAGATCACTGACTATGATAATTTGTATCATGCTAACTTCTTATTTTGCTTATTTTAGTTTGTCAGTGTAATTGTTCTGTATTTGGTATGTTTTTGATTATCTGGACATGTAGCCCCATAAAAATTGGACCCTGGAAGGAAGAAATATCTCAGATCTTGAGGAAGATCTGAGGTCCATTTCATTAGAAGAAACCATGGACCTCTCAATAAAGTGTCATTGGCTCAAAACTCTGCCTCAGTCTCTTTTGTAGTAGTTGGGGTAATTTTAATAAACACAGTACTAATGATATACTACAAGGCACTGTGCTAGGCATTTAGGTGTACAAATACAAAGCAAAAAGTTCTTATCATCAAGAAATTTGCTGCATCTTGGGAGGATCACACAAATACACAGGAAAGAAAATAACAAAATATGTACCAAGAATTCTCCCATCTCCAGTAGAGATGGGAGAGGAGGAGCACTGACAACTGGGTAGAGAAATAAAGGCAAGAGATGGCACCTTCAATGAAGAGATCAATTTGACTAGAGCCCAGGGTTCATCAGGGAAAATAATGTGAAATAAGTTTGAAAAAATAGAATGATGCATTGAATGGTTTTGTTGGAAAGCAATGGGAGTTTATATGTTTTCTTAGAGGCAACAGTCACTGAAACTTTTTAAATAAAGGAGTAGCATAATTGGATCTGAGCTTTGGGAAATTTCACTTTAGCAGCTAGATGGAGGATGGATTGGAGAGAGGCTAGAAGTAGGGATAATTAGGAGGTCATTAAATACGGCATCTGAGATTCAATGAGAGCCTTGTGGTCAAGTGAATGGAGAGAGATAGATTCTAGTGATATTATGAAAGTAGAATTAAAAAAAAAATACTTGATTGGTGATTGGATAAAGGGAATCATTACCTGTGACCTTATAACATTTTTTGCTTTGCTTTACTTGATATTTTACTTTGCATGGATTTATATGCCTTGCCATTCTCACCAGATAACAAGCTTTCTGAAAGGAAAAGCTTTGTCTTTATCTCTTCACCCTTCAAAGGAAAATCAAGAACCTTGGACCCTATCCATTCACTTGTAGATTCAGAAGAAGAGAGAATGTCATAGCCTTATAGATCATGCAACAGAAAAACCATAAAATTTTAGACTGGGATCTTAGACATTATATAGTGTCAGAAATCTCATTTAAAAATAAAATATTTTTGGATACATTTTGTTTGGACAAACCAGCTAAATCCCAATAAAATCCTTTATTTCCTCCCCACCTACTCTCTCCCCTAGAAAGCAAGTAATCAAATATAGGTTAAACATGTGTAATTCTTCTAAACATATTTCCATATTTCACAACAACCTATCTTCCTTCCTCCCTCTCTTCCTACCTCTCTTCCTCTTTCTCTTCCTTCCTTCCTTCCTTCCTTCCTTCCTTCCTTCCCTCCTTCCTTCCTTCCTTCCTTCCTTCCTTCCTTCTTTCCTTCTTTCCTTCCTTCCTTCTTTCCTTCCTTCTCTTCCTTCCTTCTCTTCCTTCTTTCCTTTCTTTCTTTCTTTCTTTCTTTTCTTTCTTTCTTTCTTTCTTTCTTTCTTTTCTTTCTTCTTTTCTTTCTTTCTTTCTTTCTTTCTTTCTTTCTTTCTTTCTTTCTTTCTTTCTTTCTTTCTTTCTTTCTTTCTTTCTTTCTTTCTTTCTTCTTTCTTTCTTTCTTTCTTTTCTTCCTTTTCCTTCCTTCCTTCCTTCCTTTCCTTCCTTCCTTTCTTTCTTTCTTTCTTTCTTTCTTCTTCTTTCTTTCTTTCTTTCTTTCTTTCTTTCTTCTTTCTTTCTTTCTTTCTTTCTTTCTTTCTTTCTTTCTTTCCTTTCTTTCTTTCTTTCTCATTCTGATTGTTTTTTCATTCACATCATTATAATTATTTGTATACATTGTCTTCTTACCAGTGCTTGCTCAGTTTATCTGAGTTTTATACATGCTTCTCTGTATTTATTATTATCACCTCAACACTGTGTTTCTCTCTGCTCCTTCTTCCCTTCCAAAATGTAACCTGGATAGTGGAAAGAACATTGGATTTATAATGAGATGACCTGAATTTGAATTTTTGGATCTCTTTCTTTCTATCTGTGTGACCTTGTTTTACATCTTCTCTCTTCAAAACGAGGGGATTAGATCCCTGGATGCCTTAAGGTTCCTTCTAGCTCTGAATCCCATAAGTACCTATCCCTAAATCTCCCACAATATGATCCCACTCTGTACTAAGTACCTTGTTGTACTTTAGGGGAAATACAAAGATCAATAGACTTAGTTCTTGCCCTCAGAAAGCTAAAGTTCTAACAAGAAAATGAATATGTTACCAAAGCTCTTAGGTTCAAATCTCATTTCTATTATTTATTAGTTGTAGGACCTTGAGCAAATAACTTTGGAGTCAAGGCTAGTTTTTTGGATCTTATGTTTTTTTCAGACATTTTGAGACAAAACTAAAATGCAAAGTAATAAATTTTTACTTTCCAAAAAAATTTCAAAATACTTCTAGTATTACAGGAAGACTTCACTAGACATAGTTGTCATTAAGGAGTGCCTCTAATGTGATCTAAACTGTTGCTATGTTGAAGACAGTAAGATCTGAGTTCCAATGCTACCTCAGATTAGCTGGTGCCTGGGCCAGGCAATTACCCTGTTTGCCTCAATTTCCTACTCTGTAAAATTGGGATGATAATAGCACCTTTTTAATATAGTCATTATGGAGATCAAATGAGAAAACATTGTAAAGTGCTTTGCAAATTTTATGTTATATAAATGCTAGCTATTATTCTCCTTAGTGACTTCCACCTCAGCTTGCCTAAGGCAGCACAGAACAGTATCTCCCACATTCTATACTCAGCTAAGCAAGTTGCACAGAAACCTTAATAACCAACAGTTTGTTATAGCAGAAAAATATGTAAACATCTCCTAAGAATTTAGTGAAGGGTTTTATGACTTTGATGTCCTGCCTTTCATAGCTGCTTCCTTTAGACTGCTGTCCTTGAAAAAGCTTTGACTGTCCCTGGATTGTGGGATCACAGGATTATAGAATTTGGAGTTGTAAAGGACATTAGAGATTATTTAGCTCAGCTTCCCCCTCTCTCAACCTATTATTTTAAAAGGGAGTGTGGAACTAAATTGGTTTAACTGTTGTCCAAGATCATTCAAGGAATAAATAGCAAATCCAGTATTGGAACCCAGACCTCTTGGCTCCAAATCTGTTACTCTTTCTCTTGTACCCCTTGTTTCATCTTGAGTTGGATTTGTTTGCTTTACCTGTTTCCAAAGATTTATCCTTTGACTGCCTCCAGCAACACTAACAGAGATTTGATAACATAGGGGATAACTAGCTGGCTGGGCAAGTTTCTTATAAAACTTCATTACCAGTGAAATTAATCACGGAATGTTTTTAATGCAAGGAAAAGACCCCGGCTGTGTCGGTTTGATGGACTGTGCCCAGCGAGCTCAGCGAGCTGTAGATCACTCTAGTTTATGTGATAATAAAAAATGATGGCCGAAGACCAAGGTCATATTATAACATGTAAGCAATGAGAGTCATTCTGGTTATACATTCCTCCCATCCCAAGCCCGCAACCACCCCCAGGAAACTGTGCTTATCTTTCTAGCCCATTTGACTCAAGTAAGGGCTTTCCACTTCTAGGACATTCTCAAAATAGGAGAGGCAAGGGTCAGTCTTCTCCTTCCAATGACTGCCAGTCTTTTGGGAAAAAAACACATAAAAACAGTCTGCCCCCAGTATCAACCCCAGGTTATAGTGATGTTTTCCAGAGCTGTCAACACCTTCCCTTGAATACAGATTCTTTGTTTGCCCAGCTTATCAGTCAGACTTTGCACATGTATAAAGAACAGAAGTGACTCCGGTGTAGAAGCAAAGCTGAATCTACTCAAAGGGTGAAGGAAATTTGGAGCAAATGACTTGAGTTTGAAAGCCAGTCCAGCCACTCACTATTTGTTTGACCTCAGATAAGTCAAATTATTTCTCTGAGCTTCAGGTTTTCCACATGTCAAGTGAAGGGGAAGGACCTGATGGCCTCTAGCTTTTAATCTGGGGACCCATGATTCCATGTCTCCCAGAGTAGACTGTGCTAACTTCCACAGCTGATTTCATGATCTGTTAAATCTTTTATTTTTTTCATTTTCCTGCTGGAATTGTAGAAATAATAGAATCTCAGAGTTAGGAAAAACTTAAGGGATTACAGAATAACAAAATGTAAATCCAGAATGGACCTTAGATACTGTGAAATGTAACTTTGCCATTGTACAGAAGAGGAAATTCAAACCATTAATAATAGTCCTATATTATATTAGTTGTAGAAAACAAGTTATAGAGCTGCTAAACTGATAAACTGATAAAAATCACCCCAAAACAAGAAGTAGATGAAAGGTAACTGCAAGCACCAAGTCTTAAGGAGTTAATTAATATTCATTTCTCCTCCCCAAAAGAGTTTTCTGTCATTTTTGAATATGGGTTATATGATGAGGGAGGGGGAACATTCATGGGACTATCAAGAAATCTGTTAATTTTGTTACCCCTAGTCCATTAAGGTGATGAGGGAGGGACCTTGCACTTTAGGATATGAAATAAAAGATTCATTCCTCTGTCCACCCAGGGCCTGCCCCTGAGAGGATCACCCTTTTCTTGCAAGAAATGTAAATAAACCAACTTATTTCATATACTCTTGAGTTCTTTTAATCTTTGTAGCACATTTCTAATAATCTGAGCAAGAATGCCCTTTCAAGACATTTCAACTAGTATGCTCTGGGCATAGAAATAGATAAGAGGATAGAAATAGATAAGAAGCTCTAGTCATAGTCAGAAAAGAAAACAGAGACAAGTATTAATGTACAAAATGTGATTAAGACTGCAAGATGGATGTCATGGAAATATTAAGAAGGGAGAAGACTGAATTGATGGCATTAGATGACTGGCGAAGTATTTGTAGGAAGAGATCTGAGTTGGAGGAATAGTATTTAAGGTGAACTGAAACTGTGTAAATAATGATCAGAGGTAGAAGAGAAAAAGTTGGGTTCAAAAAACTTTAAATAGGCTGGTCTGCATGGAATGCAGGGCAGATGGTGGGGAACTGTGGGACATTGGGTTTATTGAGCCCAGATTGCCAAGCAAAGGAAACCAAATTTTATCTTTTAGATGATAGAGCCACAGAGGGCTTGGGACATGACAGGGATATATATACTGAGATTTCAGCACGCTCATGAATTTAGATAGGTAAAAAGTTACATCTTTATTTATTTCACCAACCCCTAACTAAAAATTCAGCAATTTTCCAATTATTTAAAAATCATTCTGAAAAGAGATCCGTCCTTCACCAAAATGACAAAAAAATTCATGTGCAAAAAATGGTAAAGAAAGAGTACCAGTCCTGAAGGCAGGAGGGACTGAGATTTCAGATATAGCCTCAGATACTTATTAACTGTGAGTCCCTTATATTAGCTGTATAAGATATTTAAACTCACTTGGTACTAAAAAAAAAAAAAAGTTAAGAAATCTTTGCATAAATGAGAAGAAACAAAAAAGAGTAGAAGTATGAGATTGCTTAGGAAGCTGTTACAGAAATTAATATTAAAGTAATCTAGATAGTTAGAATGAGGACAAGGACCAAGCTGTGCTACAGGAATGAAAGGAGGAAGAACTGAAGAGAAACATAGTTTATAAATCTTGAAAAATTTGAGATACAGGTGGAATCAAGAGGAAAAACATAGAGTTGATGGCATCAAGTTTACATGAGTAGGAGAAACACATCATCAAAATAAATTGGGAAGTTTAGAGCAAGAGCAAATTCAACAGAAGGGGGGAAAGGTGCTGAGTATATTTGTAGTCATTATGAGTATGAGTTTTTTTGGGGGGACATCCATATGGAAGCATCCAGCAAGCAGTTGGAGAAGCAAATTAATGTATATTAATTTAATTAAATGTGTATGTGTATAGAATGTATTTGGAATTAATGGACTAGAGGAAATGTAGAGAGAAAAAAGAAGGTCAAAGATAGAACTTTAATGAATGCCTGCAATTATGGAGCAGAAGAAAGAAAGAATAATGATACAGACAGAGAAGAGGTTAGAGATGTAGCAGGGGAAGTAGCAGAGCACAAAGTCACAGTTGTGAAGTCTATTTTCATGAAGAAGGAATAAGCCAAATTATCTAAAGAGTGTACAATGAATTTCAATCACCTAGTAAATCCAAAGTCTTTAACTTGGCAGTTGAGGCTTTCTACAATCTAACTCTACTCCACCTCTCAAAAAAAAAAAAAAAAAACCAAAAAAAAACACTTTCTCCACCTCATGTTGCCGAAAGTGAACTGGACCCAAAACTCACAAAAACACTCACAATTTGAATACTAGTTCTGATATATGCTAGTCCTGTGAATTGATAGTAACATGGGTCACTTAAACTTTTCTAAACCTCAATTTTGTAATTTGGAAAAAAGAGACACTTGCATTATTTATTTCAGTTTTTCTGTAAATACTTTATAGATTTTTATCCAATAGAAATGTGGCAGAATTATTATTTCACATGGTCCTTCTGGATGCAGTCTTTACTTCAGCCAGGTTTGCCTCTTCCCTATATCCCAAGTATAGGCTTCATTATTCCTCTTCACCTCTGTCTTTCCCACAGAAGAATAAATTCAGGGCTAGGATCATTGTGAGGCTCAATAAAGATGGTTATTGCCTGAAATAACAGATTTTCAAGGCCTTGTGATGAGGCAGACAAAAATCTCACTGTTTGGGTGGATTACCTGTCCTTCCCTCCTGATCACACACTTCTTATCTCCAAGGTGATGCTCTCAAGAGTTGTGAGGTCTGTGCGAGCTTGTGGCCATGCCCCAGTTCACTTCCTGCTGTCTTTTTGGCAGTGTTATGTCAGTTGGTCTGCTTCTAGAACTTCACCCTTCATCCTCATCTCCCTGGGGGAGTGAAGGCCAGTGATCCGAAAGCATAAACAGATGTTTGCACATGTGTGCAGTCATCTGTAGACCAAAGGCAGCTGATTAAAACACCCAGAACTAGACAGAAAGGGAGGAGAAGAGAAAGGGGATCATGGGGGAAAGAGAAATTCTATTTCATTTTTGAGTCCTTTAATACATATTTCTGCACAAACAAAAAATTAAATGTGCTAGCTCAGACACTTGGAAACTTGTGGGAGGCTAGTTCATATGGGCTCCCATTTATGGACTTAACTTATATTGCATGCACAGTGTTCTGAAAAGCAAAATTGTGTGGGCAAGGGATTTCTAAAAGTTACTAAATAAATGAAACCAGGCCAGCCTGGAAATGTAACACAATTTAAGAAACATCTGCTAGGTCCCTGCTCTGAGCAATATGGCTTTGTGTTAGGTGTTAGGCCTACTAAAATGAATGGATCACAGACTTTACTTTCAAGGAGTAGTATTACACTTAATGGATGTGTGTACAAGTACTCAACTAATTATTTTGTGAAGTACAATCAAATAAATACAAAAGAACTGCCTCCCTTATTTGTAGAAATGAGGAATTATGGGTAGGGAACATTGCATACCTTGTGAAACTTGATTGATGATTTGGTCAGTTTCCTAACATGTTTTTAAATTTGTTATTTATTTGCTATTTAAAAATTTTTTTGTTAGAAGGTATAGGTGATTAAAGGATATATTTGGAAATTAAAGCAATCAAAAACAAAAATTTGAAAGCTTAAAGAAAGGAAGGAAGACAAGAAGAAAGGGAAAAGGAGGGAGATAAGGAGAAAGGAAGGAAGGGGAGAAAAAGGGAAGGAAGAAAGGAAGGAAGAAGGAAAGAAGAAAAAGAAATGAAGGAAGAAAGAAAGGAAGGAAGGCATATAGGAAGAGAAAAAGAAAGGAAGGAAGAAAAGGAGAATGAAAAATATCCAAGAAGAAATCTTGGGAAAGTGCTCTGATAAATTTTATGAGAGAAAGTTTAATATAGTTTGAATGAGTCAAGGGGAAGCTTCATGGAGGAAATGGTGTTTGAGGGGGAGGAACTTCAGCAGATGTGATAGTTTAAGAGAAAATTCATTTCAGTTATGGATCATAGGACTTAGAGCAAAGAACACAATCTATCAGAGCTAGAAGGGGCCTTAAAAGCACAGGCCATAGAATTAGAAAGAATGGACTTTACAGTACAGACCATACAATGTCAGAGGTGGAAGGGGCCTGAGAGGTTACATTGTTCAATATCCTCATTTTACAAATAGAGAATCTGAAACTTAGAGAACTGTAACCACTAGTCATCAGGAAAGAAAAAGAAAAAAAGAAAAAAAATGAAAATAATATGCTTCAATTTATATTCAGACTCCATGTTTCTTTCTTTGGTTGTGAATAGTATTTGTCACTATGAGTCTTTTGAAATTATCTTGGACCATTGTACTGCTTGAAAAAAGCTAAGTCCGTCATATTTGATCTTGCTGTTACTGTGTACACTATTCTCCCGGTTCTGCTCACCTCACTCAGCATTAGTTCATGTAAATTTTTCCAGGTTTTTCTGAAATCTGCCAGCACATCATCTTTTATAGAATAGTAGTATTCCATCATAATCATATACCACCACTGTTCAGCCATTCTCCAATTGATAAGCATCCCCTTGATTTCTAATTCTTTTCTACCACAAAAAGAACTGTATAAACATTTTTTGTACTTGTGGGTCCTTTTCTATGTTCTATGATCTCTCTGGAGTACAATGGTGAGACTGCTAGATCAAAAGAGTATGGATAGTTTTATAACCCCTTGGGCATAGTTTGGAACCTGATTGTTGAGAAGCTTTGAATGTCAGGGTTATAAATACCATCTTTTATTTATTGGCAAAGTAAAACTGAAAATTGGAGAAGAAAATAGTCATGAAATAAAAAAAAAACAGGAGCAGTTAGATGATGAAATGGATAGAACATTAGGCTTGGAATCAAGATTTGATTCCAAATGTGAGTTGAAATGTGACCTCAGACACTTACTAGTTGTGTGATCCTGGGCAAGTCACTTAACCCTGTATGCCTCAGTTTCCTGATCTGTAAAATGAGCTGGAGAAGGATATGGCAAGCCATTCCAGTATATTTGTCAAAAAAAATGAGTTCACAAAAAGAGTTAGATATTACAGAAAATAACTGAACATGAACAACAATAAAAATAAAGACACAAAGAATAAAGAAGCAGACTGTGACCTATGAACGATATGATTTCTTGTTGATCAATACTCTTTTTTTGGGATGGGGGGAATAGGTGGGAGTGATCTGGCAGACTCCATTTCTTCACCTGTATCCTTTTTTCTTAGATAATAAAAAACAGGGTGTTGGGGCCTGTATAAGTCATCAATGTCTTGTTGGGGTGCTGCCTGGGAGCTGAGCATTAGGCATCTTGAGGCCTGAGCTATGGTGCTGGCCATGCAATTTACAACCTATTAAGATGGACAAGTCTCCTTACCCAAACTGGGTCTCCATCTCTAACTAAAAACAGAGGGAATATGCTTAAGAAAGGAAGAAAGTCTTAACTTGGGATTTTTTTTACCTAGGAGATGGGGAGAACATGATGGAGAGAGGCAGATGAAGACTCCCAAAAGTATGGTTTTAAGGGGAGATATCACAGCTCAGAATACAGGATGCAAGCTACATAAACTTTTATGGGAGAATGGAGGAAATACACTCGGTGTGCACTGGGGCTACCATCTTATCAATGGGTGATGCCCAGTATGAAAGAATTTATCTGAGGAGAACAGTTATGGAGGAAAAAGCAAATACTTGGATGCTGTTGTAAGTGCCCCCTAAATTTTGGCACCCAGGACAAAACTCAGCTACTCTAGTAGTAGTCCTCATAGAGGCAGGAGGAGGGGAGCCAGAGAGAAGAAATGAACCAGATTATAGGGTACTGAGATCACAGAATCCCAGAGAATGACTTGTCCAAGTTTGCATAATTAATAAAAGAGGCAAAATTCAAACTCAAGTTATCTTCTTGGAAACATGATATATATTTCACTCTGCTATACATCCTATTGTTCCAATACCTTCTATTCCTGTCATTCTATGAAACTATTGTTCAAATCCCATATATAGGTTAGTAATTATAAATATAGATGATTCTTTCTAGAATCAAATGCCTTTTTCTTCTCATCTCAAAATTTCATAGTTTGTGAAAAAGACATATACAAATAAATAGAAGTCAGACAATGATTACATGCATAACAGGATGAGCAAAGGAGATATCAAACAAAGAGTTCAGACATACAGAGGACAGAGGAAATGCTTTAAATTGGGGTTGGGTGGGGAGAAATCAAGAAAGACTTTATGAAGACAGTTGAGCTGTACTTTGAAGGAGGAAAAAGATTTTAATAGGCTAAGATAGATGAATGAAATGAGTGAAAGGATGGGAAAGATATGCCCTAATATGTGCCAGTAAGTCAGGTCAGTTCAATTTAACATACTAGAAACTAGTACGTTCTAACTATGAGTAAGTTATCTTGCTAGATGTTGGTGATTCAAAGATGAAAAAATATCAGTGCCTACATTGTTGATGGAACTGTGAATACATGCAGCCATTCTGGAGAGCAATTTGGAACTATGCTCAAAAAGTTATCAAAATGTGCATACCCTTTGATCCAGCAGTGTTACTACTGGGATTATATCCCAAAGAGACCTTAAAGAAGGGAAAGGAACCTGTATGTGCAAAATGTTTGTGGCAGCCCTCTTTGTAGTGGCCAGAAACTGGAAACTATGTGGATGCCCAAAAACTGGAGAATGGCTGGATAAATTGTGGTATATGAATATTATAGAATATTATTGTTCTGTAAGAAATGACCAACAAGATGATTTCAGAGAGGCCTGGAGAGACTTACATGAACTGATACTGAGTGAAATGAGCAGAACCAGGAGATCATTGTACACAGCAACAGGAAGACTATATGTCAATCAATTCTGATGGAAGTCGCTCTTTTCAATATTGAGATGATTCATACAAGTTCCTCTTGTTCAGTGATGAAGAGAGCCATCTCCACCCAGAGAGAGAACCATGGGAACAGTGTGGAACATAACATAGCATTCTCACTCTCTCTTGTTATTTGCTTGCATTGTGTTTTCTTTCTCAGTTTTTCTTTTCCTTCCTTCTTGATCTGATTTTTCTTGTGCAACAAGATAATTGTATAAATATGTATTCATGTATTGGATCTAACATGTTTTTCAACATATTTAACATTTATTGGACTACCTGCCAGCTAGGGGAGGGAGTTGGGGGCAGAAGGGGAAAATTTGCAATAAAAGGTTGTGCAAGGGTTAGTGTTGGAAAAATTACCCATACTTATGATTTGTAAATAAAAAGCTTCAATAAAAAATAATAATAATAACAGCAACAACAATAATAAAAATATCAGTGTCATTTGCCTCACAGAACTTATAAATTACTTCACAGTTGGAGATGGAGATGCCATATGCACAAGTAAATAGTCTATAAGATAGCATGTAATAGGTGCAAAAGGAAGATTCAGACCAAGTGCTCTAGGAACACCAAAGAAGTAAAGGGGCTCTCCTTTTAAGGGGATCAGGGAAAGCTTCAAGGAGTAGAGGGCACCTGATCTGGATCTTGAAGGAAAGAAATAATAGAAGTGGAAGAAATAAAGCTTGAAAAGTCCTTGGAAGATTTTTTGAATATGATTTGATCTATGAATATCTTTGACATATTGTTTGGTGGTTTTTAAATTACTTAGGAACAAGATGGTGGAGTAGATAGAGGGCTAAACCTGGAGTCAAGAAAAATTCTGGGCAAGCAATTTAATCTTTGTTTCATTTGTAAAATGAGATAATTATAGCATCTACCTCATAGGTTGTGTAGTTTAGATGAGATGTTAGTCAAGCACTTAGCACAGAGCCTCTATATTAGATGCTCTGAAAACTAGGGCTTTCCTTACAGTTCACAGCTTGTTCTGAAGCCAGAGGTAGAAACAGATTTTTGTCCCTGTGAGAGGCTGACTCATGTTCTTTCTCAGCATGGTTATAATCCTAATAATCCTTCTCTGAAGTTCTTCTCCAATACCTCTTTGTAATATAAAGGGTGCTCTAAGTTCTTCCAATGCTTCCTTCATTGGAAGGATTTTTTCTTCCTTCCTTCCTTCCTTCCTTCCTTCCTTCCTTCCTTCCTTCCTTCCTTCCTTCCTTCCTTCCTTCCTTCCTTCCTTCCTTCCTTCCTTCCTTCCTTCCTTCCTTCCTTCCTTCCTTCCTTCCTTCCTTCCTTCCTTCCTTCCTCCTCCTCCTCCTCCTCCTCCTCCTCCTCCTCCTCCTCCTCCTCCTCCTCCTCCTCCTCCTCCTCCTCCTCCTCCTCCTCCTCCTCCTCCTCCTCCTCCTCCTCCTCCTCCTCCTCCTCCTCCTCCTCCTCCTCCTTCTTCTTCTTCTTCTTCTTCTTCTTCTTCTTCTTCTTCTTCTTCTTCTTCTTCTTCTTCTTCTTCTTCTTCTTCTTCTTCTTCTTCTTCTTCTTCTTCTTTCTTCTTCTTCCTTCTTCTTCTTCTTCTTCTTCTTCTTCTTCTTCTTCTTCTTCTTCTTCTTCTTCTTCTTCTTCTTCTTCTTCTTCTTCTTCTTCTTCTTCTTCTTCTTCTTCTTCTTCTTCCTTCTTCTCCTTCTTCTTCTTCTTTCTTCTCCTTTTCCTTTTCATTCTTTTTTTATTATTTAAAATTTTAAAATTCAAATTCTATTCATCCCTCCCAGATGGTAAATAATCAGATATAGGTTACATATGTAAAATTATGGAAAACAATGTCATATTAGTATAAGAAGACTCTAATAAAAGAAAAAATAAAGTAAAAACCAGCATGTTTCAGTCTATAATTAATATCACTTTGAGCTAAGTAAGAGTGGTCCTAGACTAATTTTCAACTCAATGTAGTTACTGCTCCTAGGCCTAGATTTCCAATAACAATAGAGGGTGCAGCCAGCTACTCAAAAGAAATACTAGGTCCAGACCACTTAAATTGGAGCTAAGTAGGGAGTGGTCCTGGGCCAATTTTAATGAAACCACTTAACTGCTTCAAGGGTGAGTCCCTGTCAGGAGAGTTTCAGGGCTCACCCCAAAAGTCAAGGACAGTTTCAGGGTTCCCCCATCATTTTCTCCCTTTCAAGCAGTTACCCCCAAATTTGTTTGATGAAAGAAACTCCTGCTATCAATTCATACCCACATTTTCTGTAATTTATAGTTCCAAAAAGTTTCCTAAAATGATAACTGTTGGAGTGAATGTGGGAAAATTTGGGATATTAATGTATTGTTGGTAGACTTATGAAGTGATTCAACAATTCTTGAGAACAATTTGGAATCATACTTGTTTTTTGTTAAGTTCTGTATGCTTAGAGGATGTAGGTATAATTTGATTCTGTTGTGATACAAAAAAGAAACTAAGAAGAAAAGGGATTGTACTGGAAGAAGAGGTAAGAGAAGGTAAAATGGGGTAAATTACATTTCATGTAGAGGCAAAAAAGATCTATTACAAGTGGCAAAAAGAAGGTAAGAAAATGAGCATTGTGCAAACCTTAACCTCATCAGATTTGTCTCAAAGAGAATATCAAACATATTTAGTTTTATAGAGAAACTTGTATAAGGAAGTGGGGGAGGAAGAGGAAAAGGGAGAGGCTAAAAGAAGAGAGACCAGAAGTAGAAGGAGAAAGTAGAAAGTAAGAAAGGGGGGAGGGCTGTTAAAGGGTAGGACTATTTGAGGGAGATAGTGGTCTAAAGCAAAACACTGGAGAGGAGGGAAAGGGGAAAAGGAAAGAGAAAAGTAGAACTTGGGGAAAATAAGATGGCATGAAATTCAGAGTTCGTAATTTTAACTGTGAATGTGAATGGGATGAATTCTCTTATAAAACAAACAGATAGCAGACTAGATTAAAAAACAGAATCCTATGATGTGTTGTTTACAAAAAACACATTTAAAGTATGATGCATACAGAGTAAAGGTAAAAGTCTAGAGCAGAGTCTATTATGCTTCAGTTGAAGTAAAAAAAAAAATAGCAGGTGTAGTGATCTTGATCTCAGATAAGTAAAAGTGAAACTATATCTAATTAAAAGAGAAAAAGGAAGGAAATTACATCTTTCTAAAAATTCCACAGGAAATGAAGTAATATCAACACTAAACATAAGTGCACCAAGTGGTATAGCAAACAAGTTTCTGGAGGAGAAGATAAGAGAGTGCAAGAAGAAACAGTCAACAAAACTATACTAGTAGGGATATCTCAACATCACTCTATCAGAACTAGATAAATTAAACCACAAAATAAACAAGAAAGAAGTTAAGGAGGTAAATAAAATTTTAGATAAGTTAGGTATGATAGACCCTTGAAAAAATTGAATGGGGATAGAAAGGGATATGTTATTTTTCTTGGCAGTACATGGAACCTACATAAAAATTAACTATGTATTAGGACACAAGACCCTCAAAATCAAATGCAGAAAGAGCAAATGCATCTTTTTTCAATTCATGATGCAATAAAAGTAACATGTAATAAAGGACCAAGAAAAAATAGACCAAAAATTAATTGGAAACTAAATAATCTAATTCTAAAGAATGAGTGGATGAAACAACTAACTGAAATGAAATAACTGATAATTTCATGCAAGACAATGATAATAAGACAACATACCAGAGGAAATTTTATATCTCTAGATATTTATTTATATAAAATACAGAAAGAAAAGATCAATGAATTGGGCTTGCAACTAAAAAAGCTAGAAAAAGAACAAAATAAAAAATAAAAATATATCAAATTTGAAATTCTGAAAATAAAAGGAGAGATTAATAAAATTGAAAGTAAGAAAACTATTGAATTAATAAATAAAACTAAGAGTTGGTTTTATGAAAAAAATGTTACCAACAAAGTGCAGCAACAAGAAATAAAAAAAGAGAAATTCCATTTAAAGTAACAGTTGATAATATAAAATATTTGGGAATTTACCTACCAAGACAAAGTCAGGAATTATGTGAACACAATTACAAAACACTTTCCACATAAATAAAGTAAGATCAAATCAATTGGAAAATGTTAAATGCTCATGGGTAGACTGAACTAATATAAATGACAATTCTACCTAAATTAATCTACTTATTCAGTACCATACCAATCAAACTGCCAAGAAATTATAGAGCTAGAAAAAATAACAAAGTTTATCTGCAAGAACAAAAAAATTCAAGAATTTCAAGGGAATTTATGAAAGAAAAATACAGATGAAGATAGTTTACTACTAAAACTGTAATATAAAGCAGCAGTCATCAAAACCATTTGGTATTGGCTAAGAAATAGATCAGTTGATCAGTGGAAGAGGTTAGGTTCATAAGGCACAATAGTCAATGACTATAGTCAATGACTAGGTTTGATAAACCCAAAGATCCTAGTATCTGGGATGATAACTTACAATTTGACAAAAATTGCTGGAAAAATTGGAAAAAAGTATGATAGAAATTAGGTATTGATCCATAACTAATACACTACAGGGTCAAATGGGTTCATGATTTAGGCATAAAGAGTGATATTATAAATAGATTAGAAGAACAAAGGATAGTCTACCTCTCAGATCTGTGGAGAAGGAAGGAATCTGTGGCCAAAGAACTAGAGAACATTATGAAATGCAAAATGAATAATTTTGATTACATTAAGTTAAAAAGTTAAAAAAAAATACTAAATAAATAAAAAGTTTTGTACAAACAAAACCATTGCAGACAAGATTAGAAGGGAAGCAGAAAACTGGGGGGGGAAATTTACATCCAAGGATTCTGGCCTCATGTCTAAAATATATAAAGAATTGACTCAAATTTATAAGAATACAAGCCATTCCCCAATTGATAAATGGTCAAAGGATATGGACGGACAATTTTCAGATGAAGAAACGAAAACCATTTCATCATATGGAAAAATGCTATAAATCACTATTGATCAGAGAAATGCAAATTAAGACAACTCTGAGGTACCAGTACACACATCTCAGATTGGCTAAGATGACAGGAAAAGATAATGATAAATGTTGGAGGAGATATGGGAAAACATCAATATTTTGTTGGTGGAGTTGTGAACTGATCCAACCAAGCTAGAGAGCAATTTGAAACTAAGCTCTATCAAACTGTGTATACCTTTTGATTCAACAATGTCTCTATTGGGCCTGTATCTCAATGAGATCATAAAAAAAGAAAAGGACCCACATGTGTAAAAATGTTTGTGGTAACCCTTTTTCTAGTGACAAGGAAATGGAAACTAAGGGGATTCCCATCAGTTGAGGAATGGCTGAATAAGTTATTGTACATGAATGTTATGGAATGTTATTGTTCCAATTTTTCACCTTTTTATTATTTATTTGCTTTTTGTTTTCTTTTTCATCTAATTTTTCTTGTACAGCATGATAAATATGGAAGTATGTATAGAAGAATTGTACATATTTAACATATATTGGGTTACTTGCTCTCTAGGAGAGGGGGTGGGGGAAGAGGAGAAAAAATCGGAACACAAGGTTTTGCAAGTATGAATGTTGAAAACTATCTTTGTATGTATTTTGAAAAAAAAGCTATTATTTTAAAAATGAATGTTAAAATTGTCTTTACATGTAATTGGAAAAAAATACTATTTAAAAAGTTTCTTAGAGCACTGAATGATTAAGGAATGTGTGCAGGGAGATGATGAGTATGTATTGAGAGATGGTCTTGGAACCATCTCTTTCTGACTCCCAGGACACCTTTCTATCCACTAAACCACACTGCTTGCCAATTGAAATCAACATAATATCTCCCTACATTGTCACTAGACATCTTTCTATCATCATCACCTCTCCCCTAGACTTAAAAACTCCTATGAGGCAATGGCAAGAACTGAGAGGATTTTGAAGGATGACAGTCTCTGAGAATCCCCAAATTCCAGCCTCCAGCTCTGAGAAGATGGGTTCCTTTTCTAGGTTGAAGATAGATAGATACTACTCCTCTGTCTCTTTCTCTGTCTCTCTTTGCTCTCCACCCCGTCAGTTTCCATTTCCCCTTCTCTTTCCCTGTCTTGTAGCCAGAATCACAGACTATCAGAATGCAAACTCTCCCAATTCCTTCAGTTTGTAACTGGGAATAGTGGGGCTCATAGAAATGATGTACTAGGTTTCCCTATCAGGTTTCTGTACATTCAATCTCTTCCCTTTAAACTCATCACTAAGTTGACAAAATTATCTTCATGAGTCATATCCCCACTCATATGCTACAAATTCACTGAAGGCAAGGACTGTGTCATTTTTCAAATTTCCTTCACCAGCATAAACTTCACTCAGAGATGGGGCCTAATAAATATTTGCTGGATTGGATGAAGTGGAATGGGACAGAATTCTGCCCTGTTGACCCCTTTGGCTCTGTCTGAGCAGTGACTAGGCAGCCAGTCCCTGGATCATAGCTTGTCTGAGGTCTGCAGGGTCAAGGAGACTCAACCAACTTGTGGCAGGTTTGGCTCCTTCCCCACTTCCATAATAGCAATGAAACATAATACAACAGCTTGACATTTTCAAAAAGGTGCTTGTTAAGAACAGTTCCTCCCAACTTAATTAACACTAAAATCCTTCAGGTGTTCCCACCAAGTATGTATAAAACAGCTGTCCTTCTCCCCGGCAATGGAAGTCAACTCCAAGTGAGCGGCCATAAAACCGGTGGACTATGACTCCTCGCGCACTCACAGAGCCGCCATGAAATGTTACAGCTGCCATGTGTGGCCCGATAAAGACTGAGGGGTAGGGAGGCCAGCTGCGGCAGCAGATGCAGACGGAGGCCTGGGCTTTAAACAAAGCTATCGCTGAATAAACACAGGCTTGCAGATAACTGTTCTGCTCCTCCCCAGTTTCCAGAAAATTAGGTTTTGTGATTCCAAAGCCAAAAGCTGATAATCTACCAGAGAGAAGATGAATAGTGGTAATTGTCCCTTTGCTGGTATCATAAACTCCCATTAGGCAATAGGTAGGGACTGAGGGGATTATGCTGGCTGACAGTCTCTGAGGAGCCCCAGCTTTAGATCTAAGGGAACAGGCCCCCTTTCTAGGATGAAGATAGACACTGTTTTCCCCTTTATTTCTCCCCCTCCCTTTCTCTTTTCCTGACATATAGTCAGAGTCTTAGAATATCAGAGCATGAATGGTCTTCACAACTCACCAAATGCAATCCTTTCTCTTTGCAACTGCAAAAACTGAGACCCGTACAAAGAGTTGCTCAAGATTAGTCAATGGCTGGACAAAGGCTCCAGTATGATACTGTAGGGAAAAAAATTGAAATTAATCTTTTCAAATCTTGATTCTGATATGTATGATGTAAACTTGAGAAAGTCACTTCAGTTTCATAGATTTCATTTCCCTCTTCTGCATCTTTTAGTTAGCTTGGTGGTGCAGTGGATAATAGAGTACTAGGCCTAGAGCCAAGAACATCTGGATTCAAATCTGATCTCTGTCACATTAGCTGTATAAACCTGGGCAAATCATTTAATCTCTGCCTTAGCTTCCTCAATTATAAAATGGGGATAATAACAGTGTCTACTTCCTAGGATTTTTATGAGAATCAATCAAAACATTCATAAATTCATAAAATTCATAAAATATTTAGCATAGTGCTTGGCATATAGTAGACATTTAATAAATGCTTGCTTTCTTGCTTTAAGGTCTCTTTTTGCTTCTAAATTCTATGCCTTATCATCCGGCATTCTTCTTTTTATACAACATAACCTTTTTACCTAGCCTTTCTTATTCTTTTCTCTTCTGCAATATGTTTTTCATTTGCCCCTGTTAGGGAAATGCCATTTGGCAAACAGTTAGCCCGACCAGCCTGTGTCCCATAAATCATGACAGATTTACCCTGTCCACGATGCTAAGGCATTTAAATGACTTGGCAATGTTTTTGGAACTGGAGAAACTGTGAAAATGGCACAGCCAAGCTCAGAGACACTGCTCCAGGTTTTCCAAGACATATTTTCAGTTCTGCTTTAAAACAACAGCAAAAAAGTAAATAAATGCCCACATCATTGCACAAGGTGCCAATGATCCAGAGGAAGAAGAGAGACAGGATGGGAGAGACCTGTTCTCTTTTAGTCCAGGAGTAATAATAGTACCTCACAATCTCTATAGCATTTAAGAGTGACAGAATTCTTTCCTATTCTCTGTCCCTGCAGCTGATAATGTTTAATTGTTTTGTTTCCACTTATGTGCATACATGTACCACCCCACTCCCCATCTCCCTAGAATATCATCTCTTTGAGGGTCTTGGGCAGTTTCTGTTTTTATTTTACTCTCCCTAGTGCAAAGCATAATGCTTTGTATCTGGCACCTAATATGTGTTTGCAGAATTACAAATGGGTTTCCCTAGAAAAGGAAACAATTTTATTTTCCCATTTTGTAGATGGGGATAATTGAGGGCCAGAAAAGTAAAGGAAGAGATTGGTTTATACAACTAATAAGTATCACAGCTGAGATTTGAACTTAGGTATCTTGAACCAAATCCATTACTATTTTTTATTATATGCTACACAGTTTCAAGAAAGGGAATAAATCTTAGACTGGTAGAAGAGAAACAATTCCACCTTAATCTAAATCTAATCTTAACCTTAATCTAAAATAATAATTCTCAATATGTTAGTTTTAGTTGTTTGAGACTTCAGACTGAAGGGAAGGAACATTTTATATAACACTCTTTGCTAAGCATTTTTTTCTTTTTCTTTTTTACGAATTACCTTATTTGAACCTTATAATAACAACCCAGTGAGGTAAGTGTTATGATTATCCACATTTTACATTTGAGGTAAGCAGAGGTGAAGTGATTTGGCCGGGATCACACAGCTAGTAAGTGCCTGAGGCCAGATTTGAACTCATCTTTCTTGACTCCAATCCTAATACTCTATCAGTAGTATCACCAGCTGCCTCTGATGTCTAGAGGGCACTTAGAACACAAATTCCCTAAATGAACCATGACTCCCCTATACAACATAATGACAAATGGCTGAAGCAATAATTCAGATTTCTCCTAGCACTTTGTGGAAAAGCTTTCACTTTACCACATCCCTTTAACAAAAATGCGAATGGTAGCTTCAGAGATAGCCCTATTTGAATAGCCCTAATTGATGAGGAGACAGATAGGTTGCTCGGTGAATACAGCACTGGACAATCTGAGTTTAGACACTTGCTGTATGATCCTGGCCAAGTCATTTAGCCATGTATACCTCCTCTGTAAAATGGAAAAGAGCCCTAGTCAACTCAGTTTCTCATCTGTAAAATGAACTGGAGAAGGAAAGTGTCTTTTTCCAAAAAAATCCCAAAGAGGTTTTATAATTTATGAGAGCTTTTAAAGATTGCCCCTTTGGACCTTTCCAACCACAGTCTCTAGTGCTGTTCAGATAAGAGGTTCTTTCTTCCTGGACACATCAGAGATAGATCCTCTGAGATCAAAGCAGCTTCTGCCCAACAAGAGTTGAGAATATGAACCCCTAGTATTGGCAACTGACCACATCTTTAAGAAAGAGAGAAAGAGGAGGTTCCCTAAGGAGGGGGACTAAGACAACTTCTGAAATGAAATAGCAATATTTCCTAATAAATGTTTGTTCCTCAGCATTGGTCTGACTTTTCCTTTTTTTTTTTTTTTTTCCTAAGAGTGCACCTGAGCTGGATATAAGCGAGAGCTCATCAGGAAGCCTGCAAGTACCTGTGAATAAATACCAGCTGTTGCTAACTGTGTGATCTTAGCAAGTACTTTCTCCTTTCCAGGTTTCAGGTTTTTTTTTTTTATCTTAAAAATTATAGCATTGGATTCCAATAGATGTTCTCTAGGGTTCATTTTGACTATTGCTTCTATGATTAAATATAAAAATGAATGAATGACTGAATGATAGTAAAAACATTTATTAAATTTTTATCTAGTCATTTTTATAGCCATGTACTCTATGTGATGCCATTTGGGATTTTCTTGGAATAGAGACTAGAATGTTTGCCATTTCCTTCTCCAGCTCATTTTACAGATGAGGAAACTGAGGTGAACAGAGTTAAGTGATTCATTCAAGTGCACACATCCAGTAGGTAAGGGCTGTGCTCAGCACTGGAGAACAAATACAAACCAGCCAGTGCATGTTCTTAAGGAAGTTATCTCATGCAAGTGGAGAATACATAAAGATAGAATAGAAAGGAGCAGATGGGATAGGAGGAAGGGATGATATGAAATGGCTGCACAAGTGCCTGTGTTAGAACCCAGGGCTCAGGAGGAATGGTCCAAGTTCTGTAGGAGGGGGATAAAGTGCATGGCCAGATGAGAAGGATTGAAAATGTCCAGGAAATATGGAAAACAGAATTATAAATCAGATTTCTTCTTGTACTGTCTTAGTGGGAATGGGGAAAGAATAGGAAATGAGAGAAATAAAGAGAAAAGAACAGGAAATGTTTCTTTGTGTACCAGCTCTTAAGTTTAGTCTGGACCCTCCAAGGGTGCACAGGAACATTATAATTGGTGTTATTAAATGCTTTGGGCAGGAGAAAAAAGTCAGCCCACTGCCCATTCATCCAGACTCAGTTCAGATCTCCATGAAGCCCTCCCTTTTTTGGTTTCCTGTAGCATTATAGTTCAATCTCTTCTGAGTTTTCATGGATGTAAGGGCCTCTGTTCTCAGCTCTCAAGGACAGGGCAGAGCTTTGCCCTCCTCTCCATCCTACCCATACTTGGAGTTCTCTGAGGTCTGTTTCATCTCTGCCACCATCTCCTCCTCACTTCTAACATTGTGAATCTCCTGAATGCAGGACCTGGGTCTACTCTTTTGGGAGTGAGCATTTTCTTATAAAACTACTTCCTAGAATACTTCTCTTAATTTAAAATGGAACTCAAGCACCATTTTCTGCATCATCTTTACTGATTCCTTGCCACCTCCAGAATATTCTCCCAAACCTCCTTGTATTTCATTGTTTATATATATTTATGTTTTTTCTTTATATTTATGCTGAATATATATGTATCTATTGTCTTCTTGAATGTCTTTAAGGGCAGAGGCTGTCTTCCTTTATTTTTTCTAATTGTATACCCAGTGCTGGCATATAGTACTTATTTAATTGATTTCTGAGAGCAGTCAGTCAATGGACATTTATTAAACACCTAGTATGTTCCAGGACTTTTGCTAATCATTGAGAATACAAATACAAAAACAAAAAAAGTGCTAGTCCCAGTCCTCGACCAGCTTACAATCTAATGGAAGAAGACAACACACAGAAGGAAGAGAAAAAGGGGAATTAGGAAAAGTAAGGAAGAATATGGCCTAGGTTTTCTCTTCTGTCTCATTTATAACAATGGGTTAGACACAGAGTAGGTGTTCAGCAAATAAATACTAATTGATTGAGAATATCCCTCCTCCTCTTCCCAGTCCACTCCATGTTTTAGGAATTTTTCCCTCCACAGAATACCAGCTTTATATTATGAATGATAAAAGGAGACTAAGAGAAGTGCTTAGGAGGTAAGGCATGAGAAAGTGTTAGCCAATATCCTGTAGAAGACAAGGATAAAAAGAAAAGGGCAATGCATATGGAATCAGTTGACCTAGATTCAAAAATCAGCTCTGTTGCTCACCACCTTGGGCAAACATCACTTCCCTTTATTGGTTTTCAGTTTCTTCAATGATGAAATGAATGGGTTGAACATATATGACCTCCAAAGTCTTGTCCACTATGATTCTATGAAATTATTTCTTTAGAATATTTTTTTGTTTTACATATACACTATTTTAAAATATCTATAAATATCTATATATTTCTTTATAAATCATGTTGGAAGAATAAAATCAAAACAAAAGGGAAAAGCCACAAGAGAAAAAATAAACAGAAGAAAAAGAAAAGTCAACAAGGAGTGTATTGATTTACATTCAGTTTCCATAGTTCTTGGAGTACAGATGGAATTTTCTATCCAAAGTTTATCGGCTTTCTATCCAAAGTTTACTACTTTAGATCACTGAACTGCTGAGAAGAACCAAGTCATTCACAGTTGATCATCACATAATTTTGCTGTTTCTGGTTACAAAGTATTCCTGGTTCTGCTTGTTTGATACAGTTTATATAAACCTTTTTTTGATCAATTTATATAAATCTTTCCAAGCCTTTAAAACCATCTTATGCATGATTTTTGTAAAACAATAATAATCAAATACTTTCATATAATGTAACTTATTCAACCATTTCCCAATTGATGGGCCTCTACACAGTTTCTAATTCCTTGCCACAACTAAAAGAGCTGCTATAAACATTTTTGCACATTTGAGGTCTTTTACCTCCTTTGTGATTTATTTAGGATACAGACCCAGTAATGGCACTGCTGGATCAAAGGGTATGCATAGTTTTATAGCACTTTGGATATAGTTCCAAGTTGTTCTCCAGAATAGTTAGATCAATTCACAGCTCCACCAACAATGTACTAGTGCTCCAGTTTTCCTACATCCCCTCCAACATTTATCATTATCTTTTCCTGTCATCACAGTCAATCTGAGAGTTGTGAAATGTACCTCAGAGTTGTCTTAATTTAGAGCATGTTTTCATATAACTATAGATGGCTTTAATTTCATCATCTGAAAATCATCTGTTCATATCCTTTGACCATTTACCAATTGGAGAATGACTTGTATTCTTATAAATTTGCTTATTCCACTCTGATTATTAGGAAGTTGTTGTCATTTTTATTTTCAACCCAAACCCACCTTTTTACCACTCTCATCTTTATTCCTAATCATTCACTCTGCAAATATGTGAGAAAAATGTCATGGTTCCTTAAGCCATTTCTTCTCCAGGTTAAATATCCCTTCCTTCATTTTTTTCCTTTGTTTTTTTATAAATGGTTCCATCTCTATCCTATTTGGATGAGCTTGTCAATTATAAGAATCTCTGATGAGCAAATAATGCTTTAAACTCTGAAAAATGCTTTTGAACATCTTATCTCAATAAATCCTCATTGAATCTGTTCAGTATGTGTCAATTGCAATCTTATAATTTTCCACCAGGAGTTCACACTCCATTGGTACTTTCGAGAGGTGATTCCCAATAAGGAGGAGTCATTGCTTTAAGGGAATTTGTTCACAATAGAACAGGATCCTAATTTATGAAGTCAATACTCATTTGCCTCTGTCATTTAATAAAAATAAATAATAGGTAGTAAAATTCCTTTGAAACTAAAACAGGATTATCTAGTCCTTAGGTTAAACAAACCAAGCTGTAGCAAGTTTTTAGGGTATAGTTTTGTTTTGAGGAATATGATTGACCTCTAAGTACTACTATGTCAACCTAGAGCAACAGAAAGAGTTGAGGATTTTTAATTAAGAACTGGATTTGAACATAAACTCTAACCCTTTATTTATTTATTTATTTATTTTTTTACTAGCCCTATGATTTCAGGCAAGTGATTTTCCTTTCTGGTTTCCAACTTTTTCTTCTGTAAAATGAAGATTTTAGATCTTTGAACCATTTCTATTGCAGGGATGCTGGAATAATCATGTTTTGGATACTTTAATCTTATAATAAAATGGAAATAGCAATAAAAGTTGTTGTCATTGTTATTGTACCTTTCCACAAGAGTTTGTCACCATCTAGATAGTAGAATAGTTAGTATATGGACTCTATCATTGGATAGAATCAGGAATACCTGAATTCAAATTCACTCTCAGACACTAGCTACCTGATCTTGGACAATTCACTTAAGTTTCCTCATCCATAAAATAGGGATAACAATAGCACCTACCTCCAAGGGTTGTTGCAAGATGAATTATGAGACAATATTTGTAAAGCTCTTAGAACAACACAAATTTGCAAAATTAAAAAAATATTTATAAAACCCTTAGCACAATGCAAACATTCATAAAATTAGATATTTGTAAACTGCTTAGCATAGTTTCTTACATATAATTGGTACTTAATAAGTGCTTCTTCCTTTCCTCCTCCCTCACTTATTCTCATGGCAGCTATTCCTTTCTAAAGGAAGCTCTATCTTACCTCGCTTTCCAAAGTGGCTGTTGAAATGCTCAGTCACATCAACCATAGCTTTCACCTCCTAGTGAGCCTAGATCCTTGGAATGTACACATCACATCCCAGAGAGTCAAATGTTGAGTCTTTTCTTATGGAATCTTATGGAATTAGAGTCTTCAATTGTTTTGTGTTCAATCTCCCTGTCCCCATTTGGGATTTTTTTGATAAAGATACTAGAATGCTTCTCCAGCTCTTTCTCAGATAAGGAAACTGAGGCAAACAGGGTGAAATGACTTGCATAGGGTCACACAGAGGTTGGATTTGAACAAATGCCTTTGTGATGTTGAGTCCAGTTCTCTATCTACTGTGTCATCTAATTATTCCTCAATAGAGAATAGGAATCTGCTCTACTTTGACCTGGATTATACTCACCCTCCACTAATGGGGATTTTGTAGCAATTGAACTAATCAATTGTACTTTTAGATAATCCCAATTGTTAACAAGTATTTCCTTTAATTTAGCTGAGATCTGTTTCTTTTCAAAGGAGCCACAACTAGCCATTTTGGGGTCCACTGGGAAAGCTCCACAAAAGTGCCCAGGATAAAGATTAGGACTGGGAGTAGGCGACTACAGGAAGAAATGGTAGGCATAAAGTCCCATGGTAAAACAAAAATGCTGAACAGCTCACCAAGGACACTGCCAAGCTACCACTAACTAGAAAAGTGGCTGGGTCTGAATCAGAGAAAGGCTCACTGAAATTGCCTCTGCTGGGCTATGCACATTCCACTCAGTTCTTTCTCCATGCTGGAAGAATACAAATGCTGTCAGAGCCCTCTAAATAATGATGCCCTTGGAGAGAACACAGTCTCCCCATCTTAGTTAGAACACTTCTTGGCACTTCCATTCTCCTCCCTTCTCCATAGACTCTCTGCATTTTATTTTGTGCCAAACAACACAGAATAGCTCAATAAATGCTTCCAAGAAACATTTGAAGGGGTACATAGTGAGCCTGGGAGACAAATGGCCCATTTTAGAACAATGCACCTTCAACAAGGGGAATTTGTGATGATGTTAGAAGCAAGCACTTTCTAAAAGCAACCATTGAGATACTCTAAGTGTAGACTATCAATCTCAACAATAATAGCTCTTGTAGCCTCAACTTATAGCAGTTATTTCTAGCAGATGCTTGGCTCTATAGCAAGTACCCAGTCATGCCCCAGACATAGAAGCCTTGCCTAATAGCTAGATAGGGAAGAAATCATATGGGAGTGGAGACCAGGAACACCTTCTTCTATGGTTCATTAAGAAAAGTGGTTCACAGGAGAACATTGTACACAATAACAGCAGAATGATCAACTATGAAAGACTTAACAACTCTGATCAAGACAATGATCCAAGAAAATTCCAAAGAATCCATGATAAAAAATGCTGTCCACTTCCAGAAAAAAAGCCAAATATATTCTGAATGTAGATTGAAGCATATTTTTTTACTTTCTTTATTTTTATAATTTTATTCTATTCGTGTTTTCTTATGCAACATGACTAATATAGAAATATGTTTTGCATTAATGTAAATATATAAATGATATCAAATTGATTGTCTTTTCAAGGAAAGAAAAGAGACAGAAAAAAAGGGGACAATTTGCAATTCAAACATTTTTTAAAAATCATTGTTAAAAATTTTTTATATGTAATTGGCAAATATTTAATGAAATAAAAATAATTTTAACAAGGAATGTGGTACATATGTAATGAATATTCTTTTTTTTTTAGGGACAGAATATTAAATCTGCTGCCCTTGGGGTCCAGTGGTAACATCTGTCACATTCTCTGACAGAACTCCAGTAACAAGTTGCTCATTCCAAGATGAAAATGTACAAGAAACCTAAATTAGTTAGGATCACAACTCAGGAAAGCTGAATTAACACAAAACTTACTAGTTGTATGTCAGTAGATAATTTATTTCCTCTTTTTATGGTTAAGTTTTCTCATCTGTAAAAATGAGTATAATTGCATTCCTGCATTAATAATGGAATCTAGAGAAACATCTTTTATTGGGGGAGGAGAGCTATTCTCTCTCTAACAGGCTTTTTTTTTTTTTTTTTTGTCTAGCTCTTTCCTGTCTCTCTTCTAGCACCTCCTCTTTCCGAGAATCTTCTGCTAAGAACTTGTCCTGCTAAGAACTTTCATGGGAACAGGAACTGGATTTCATTGATATAGAACAATCCTTCTACCAGTGCTGGCTGCAATCTTCAATGTAACTTATAGTCTCAGAGAATTGCTTAGAATGCTGAGTGATTAAGTGACTTGCCCAGAATCACACAGCCAGTAGGAGTCACAGGTGGGATTTGAGTGTAGGTTTTCTTAACTTGGAAACCAGCTCTCTAGCTACTAAATTAGATTGAATCTCAGGAATTTCTCTTTCTTGAAGACTTAATTAAGGATACCTCTCTGCCTTGTGATGTCAGAGATGAGAAACTTACCTGTCAAACTCTGTCCCTTCCTATAAAACACTCTATCCTTTTCTAGATCCCTGAGTTTCTTTCTTTGATTCCTATATCATCAGTGGACCAAAGTGAGAATTTAGTGTGATGACTGACCATGTACAGAGGGCAGCTTCTCCCCAATCCACTGTATATTCCATCTTCCTGCTCTAGTCCTCAATCCTCCTACATGTTTTGATTGTGTATCCTTGTCCTGCTGTGAATGTGATTGAAAACTATATTCTATGTACTTTGCTTTCTGGATGTGTACGTATCTTCACCAGCCTTATTTCTCTGGATGTCTCTTGATAAACCTCCCAAGCTCTCTTTATTTTATCCTTGCCTGACTGACTTGAACTTTTTTGCAAAGCCTCTTTAAAGTCTGGACCAATGGACTGCCTCAGGTCCCCAAGCTTCGTAAGCCTTGAGATGCCACCAAAATGGAGATACTTCAAGAGGAACTAGTCCAACCTATTTCTGAACAGGAATCCTCTTCTCTATGGTCCACAATTTCTCTTATCACGGGTTTTTGCTCAAATATTGCCAGGGAGGAGTAATCCCCTACATTATGAGATAGGCTCTCCCACTATCCATCAGCACTGTTAGGAAATGTTTTCTTATATTGAACAGAAGTTTACACTCTATCAAACTTCCACTCTTTAGTTCTACAACAGTTCTGCCTGCTGGAACCAAGCAGAGCAAAACTAATCTCTCTTCCACCGAACAAACTTCCAAATATTGGTAGAGACTTACCATTTTAAAATTTTAATTCAATTCAACAGATACTTATCAAGTGTTTCCTGGGGATACAAAAAATGGAAAACAATACAATCTCTGACCTCAAGGAACTGACCATCTACTTAGGGGAAGATTACATTGCACAGAAATCAGTATGATACAAGTTGAATGTGATGGGGACCATGCAGAGCTCCAGAGGAAACACAGGAGGGAAATCCGATGAGAGAGATGTCATTTATGGGTGGGAGCTACTGGAAAATAGTTCAAGGAAGGTGTGACTCCTGAGCTGAGCCTTGAAATAAGCTTTTCAACCAGCTGTTTTTTTAAAGTGGGATGTGACAGGGACAATATGGAAGTATAGACAGCATGCTTTAAATAATGTAAGAAGGGGTTCATTTGCTGGGAAATTGTCTAAAAAACAACAGGCAGCTGTTATATCTAGTCTCCCTCAGATCCCTCTGAGAGACCTTTCTGGACCTCTCTTTTATAGCTGGACTCTTTCTCTGACATCACGTGCAGTCAGTTCTCTGACAAGGACATAGCATTGTTTCCTGCCTACAGTGGTGAGATAGAATTTCAGTTTATTCTTCCATTTCCATAATTGCTTTCTATAATGCATCTGGTTTGCAATTTTCCCTTGTCTATTCAAAGAGAGATATTTGTTCATTCATTCAAGAATGTTTCCTCTGGTCTTGGAGTGGGGGAAGGGGTTGCAAGCAGAAGGTCTATAATCTACCTATGCATCTTTGAAATTAAACTAATGTAATGGTTCACTTGGATTTTCTCTTTTTCTTTTCCTTCCTTCCTTCCTTCCTTCCTTCCTTCCTTCCTTCCTTCCTTCCTTCCTTCCTTCCTTCCTTCCTTCCTTCCTTCCTTCCTTCCTTCCTTCCTTCCTTCTTCTTTCTTTCTTTCTTTCTTTCTTTCTTTCTTTCTTTCTTTCTTTCTTTCTTTCTTTCTTTCTTTCTTTCTTTCTTTCTTTCTTTCTTTCTTTCTTTCTTTCTTTCTTTCTTCCTTCCTTCCTTCCTTCCTTCCTTCCTTCCTTCCTTCCTTCCTTCCTCTATCTCTTAAATCTCCCTCTTTGTCTCTTTTTCTCTATCTATCTGTGTGTCTTTGTATGTGTGTGTGTGAGTTTTACTCTTTGTGTATATCTCTCTGTGTCTCTATTTCTATCTCTGTGTTTTCAACAATGGCCAACAGGAATAATCCCAATAATAATCCCAAAAGTTTTAACTCACTCCATTTTTTTCCTACCGAGGTGAGTTTACCCTTCTCTAAGTAATCCAGTGGCCCTCTACTTTCAAATGATGACAAAATGGTACCAGATTTAATAGATAGATCTGATTAATGTTTCTGCAGCTCAGAACTCCTGACTTCATGTGGTCCACTAGCTTTAGCCTCCCCAGTAGCAGGAACTACATGTCTGTGCCATCTCACTGGTCTTAGATTAGGGGACCTTAATCTGTGGCATAAGATAATGGAATATTATTAATGGAATTATAGCTTAAAACTGTCCTAAGACTTTTAGGACCCTTTATATCACTCTGTGATATCACTCTATATATTATTACTGGACATTAGAAATAGGAAATTCTCTTGAAGGGAGAGAAAAGAGATACATTTTATAACATCAAAATGAGTAACAATAACACCAAGAATGTGCTATGATCAAGTATGAAAGACTTGGTTCTTCTCAGTGGTTCAATGGTCCAAAGCAATTCCAATAGACTTTGGATGGGAAATTTCTGCATTCAGAAAAAGAACTGGGAAGACTACGTAAATCAATACATGCTTTGTTCACTCCGTTTTTCTGTTACTTTTTTTCAAATTTTTCCCATGGTTTTTCCCTTTTGCTTTGATTTTTTTTCTCTCCCAACATGATTCATAAAGTAATAAGTATTAGAAATAAATAAATTTACTAAAAAATAATTTAAATTTTTTGATAACAGCTTAAATATAATTGTTTTTCTTTGTAATCATACTTATTTTATTTAATGAATTTAAAAACATTGTTCTGAGAAATAGTTTACTGATTTTCCTCAGACTACCAAGGACTCCAGGGTCATCTAATTGAGACAGAGCAAAGATTGCTATATGTCTCTAGCAATTACAATATCATTTAGGAAAAATCCACTAAGAGAAACAAAAGTCTTAGGATCACAAATTTCCGGAGCTAGAAGGTTGCCTAGAACATAAACCATACAACAAATCAGGGTTCAGATGGGCCTCAGAGGCCATTCAATCCAACTCCTATAGGAAACTACTCTTTAATTCCACAAGGTTTGACTAATAAACTTCTTTATACTTCCTAAAAGATAACTGAGTGTAGACACAATGTCCTGTTGTTTTTTTTATCTGTCCTTTGCAATCTATAATTTCTTCAAGTGAACCAGAGTGAAATCAATTAATCAGGAAAATCCTGTCCTATTCTTCATCCTCGTCCCAGTACACTATATTTTGTAATGATTCATATTTTGCTCCTGGTGGTGTTCAGTCATGTTTAGTCTTTGAAATCCCATTTAGGATTTTCTTGGCAAAGGTATTAGAGTGGTTTGCCAATTCCTTCTCCAGCTCATTTTACAGATGAGAAAACTGAGACAAACAGGGTTAAGTGGTTTGCTCATATAGGTAGTAAGAGTCTAAAACAGGCTTGGAACTCAGGAAGATCCTGCCTCCAGGCCCTACATTCTATCCATGGGGTAACCCAGCTCCCCCACTGATATTTGTGGATTTAGCTGTAGATATGTTTAAGTGTGTATAAATATGTGGGGCAATACATATGTATATGCATATATTTCTGTATACAATATACATGCATGCATGTATTTACCTGTGTAAATATATGTGCAATATACATGTGTATCATATAAAACACATACATATACATATAATATACCGGTACATGCCTACATTCATACCTTCGAACATGTAAATATACAATGTAGTTCACATATATGTATGCATGTGTTTATGCAACAATGCATATGTTGCATAGCATATATGTGTGACACATTTGTGATGTACATTTATGCACTTCTACTCCTATATCCCAAGATGTAAACTCCTTGAGGACAGGGGCAGTTTTTGTTTTGTCTTTTGCCTAAAGGAGTGTCTGGCATGTAATAGATACTAATTAAATGCTTGTTAAATGAATGAATGAATTACTATTCCTTGAGTCTAAATCCTTCAACAATTTTTATAGGAATAATAACACATACACACATATTGTTCTAGAATTATTATGAGTATCAGATGAAATCATGGAGAAAATCATGCTTTCTAAGTTAGGGGCAGCTAAATAGTTCAATAAATAGAGCACTGACCCTGAATTTAGGAGGACCTGAGTTCAAAACCGACCTCATGCACTTTACACTTTGTTATGTGACCCTGAGCAAGTCACTTAATCCCCAAATGCCTCAAAACAAACAAAAAAAATTAAATTTAAATAAAATAATATCTATCCAAGAATATAAGGGCACTCTTACATATAATGACCTGGAGTCATAATAATAACTGATATTTAATTGTTGCAATTCAACTATTCAAGCTTAAAACTGTACCAAGACTTTTAGGACCCTTTATATCACTCTGTGATATCACTTTATATATTATTACTGGACATTAGAACTAGAAAATTCTCTTGAAGGGAGAGAGAAGAAATATATTTTATGACATCAAAATGAATAAAATCTTCTTGTTATGAGAAACTTAGGGCAACTTGGGAGGGGCACGGAGTGGACCTAATTCATAAGAAAGCATAGCAATATATTGGAAAAAAGAATTGGATTTGAAATTTGAAGTACTGAGTTTGAATTCCAGCTCTAGCATTCACTATGTATTCTTGGGTAAGTAACTTCTTTCTTCTGGAACTCAGTTTTCTCATTTATAAATTGAAGTGGTTAAGCTAATTGGGAGGAAGGGAGGGATTGACTCAAAAGTCATTACAATCCCTTCTAACTAAGATTTTATATTCTAAGTCACCTTCCAGTTTCGATATTCTTTGTTCTGATACTTATCCCAGTTCTGACATTCCATGTTCTATTCTCTAAGGGTCCCTATAGGTCTGATGCTCTTGTTTACATCCAGCTCTGACATTCTTTGATTTTAAATAGTAAGATGAAAATATCAAAGAATGAGTTGGTTGAAACCTCAATTGGGAGAGTATGTACAGATAGTCTTTCTCTGGAGGCAATATGCTTTGGCTACAAGTGGAAATCCAGCTCAGAAAACCTGGTAGGTGAAAAGAAGCCACATTAGTCACAGGTAATGAAGGCTAGGAGGAATGATCAGGGAGGAGATCTGATGAGATTTTTATTTTCTATAGTTAAAGAATTTTGAGAACTACAAGTTTGTATTGTCTTCCTTTGAATAGTAATGAGGTTGTTTTGAATTCTAATCTCTATCTTTAGGAGAGTCAGGGGAAGAAAGAAATGAATCTCTAGGCTGGACCAGTTATAGACTCATGGCAGCATGACAGACAAAGAAATTCTCGAGTCTTGGCAAGTGAAGGGAGTCAGGTAGGAGGGCAGAAAGCAGAAAAACGGAAAAAAACCCAGGAGGGGTCCAGTCAGGTTCCTTCCTGCCCAAGCTCCCAGCATCAGGTCTTCCTTTTCCAATGTTTTCATATGGAAAAAACTTCCTGTTTTTCATCCTTCCTGATGGAAATATTTTTCTCTCCTGAACTTCATGGGAGTTTTTATTTACTTTTACTGAGTGGTTAAAAAAGATGGGTTCATTTTCCAAGTAATTATCGTTGCTTAACATCAATGGGACATTTCTAATTTTCCCCTAGTCCAGCCCACTTATCTCTTTACACCAGACCTGAACCTGGGCAAGGAGATTATTCTCCCCATTTTACGGAAGAAAAATTGAGTCCCAAAGAATAGAAACACCTCATCCGCAATTATAAATTTATGGTGTAAACAAAGTGGAAATAAAATTTTATAATTCCCATTGCCAGTACATTTTCAGTAGACCATCCTATTCTCCCAAATGTAACATAAGATTTTTATTTATGGAAGCTGTTTATTAGAAGACCTATTTTTACTTTTTATTTTTATGTTAGGTTTATTGGAAAACCTATGATCATAGAATTTAGAGCTGAGAGGGATAATTTAGCTCAATTTCCTCATTTAATATAGAGGGAAATTGAGGTCATAGAATTTACTTTTTTAAAATCAGACACTAATTACTATTGAAACTGGTGTTCAAACCCAGCACCTATAGACTCCAAGTTCAATCTATTTTCTATTATTTTACTACTATGATTTTCACCATAAAGTCATATAGGATTATGATGTTTCACATTAATTTCATTGGTGGAACAAGGTGTAGTCAGGGTAAACTTCCTAAAAAAGATGATAGTCAAAGGACAATTGGAATGTGGACAGACGGCAAAAATAGAGAGGGCAATAAGGATGTATAATCAATAGCATGAGCTAAAACAAAAATAAACAACAATAGCCAGATCAAAGACAATGAAGAAGTCAGCTTGGCTTAGAATAATATTATTTGATATTTACATAGATTACAAACATTATCTCAAATTGGTCCTCATAACAGGTCTGTAAGGTATCATTTCATAAATGGAAAACTGTTAACTCATAGAGAAGATATTAACTTATCCAGTAGATCTTCATTTCAAACCCTTGTCTTCTGCCTCCAAGAACTTTTCTCACCATAACATACTACCTAAGGATGAGGTTCAGGTTGTCAGTTTTCTAGAGAAAGTTATCAAGGAATAAAACAAACTGTAAAAATTTGGGAAGAAGGGCTGCATTAGGAAGGAAAGTGATGTCTCATTTTATTATGATAGACTAAGTATAGGTGATTTTGTCAGATATAAAACATTTCATCTTTCTTTCTTTTCACTATCTTCTTGTTCTACAATCAGGTTTCTGACTTCATTGTTCAACTGAAAATGTTCTCCAAAATTGCTTAAATCTCTAAATTACCAAATCAAATGCCTTTTTCTCAGTGCTCATCCTTCTTTGATTTCTCAGCAGCATTGTGTTTATCTTCTTCTTGGTTTTTAATGCTCTATTCTCTCCTAGTTTTTCTCCTACCTATCTGACCACTCATTCTCAATTTCCTTTGCTGGAAATAAGTATTTTAATAACTAAACATTTTTAAGAATCTACAATGTGCCAAACAATTGCTAAGTGTTGGAAATCACAAGAAAGATAAAAGACAATCCTTGTTCTCAAAAAGCTCAGAATTTAAGAGGAGAGATAACATGTGAATGACTGTGTAAACAAGCTATAAACAGGATAAATTTGAAATGATCAATAGAGGGAAGAGGCTAGGACTAAAGAGATCAAGAAAAGCTTCTCAAAGAAGATAGGATTCTGGCTGGGACTTGAAGGAAGTCCAGGAAGCCAGAAGGGAGGTTACTTTAGGTATGGAAGATGCTCATTGAAGATTTTCAATCATGAAATAGTGTTTTGTTTGAGAAATAGCAAAAAAAAGCCAGTGTCATTGATCACAAAGTGTGTGTGTGTGTGTGTGTGTGTGTGTGTGTGTGTGTGTGTGTGTGTGTGTGTGTGTGTTTAAGGTATGAGACTAGAAAGTCAGGGAGGGGAGTCAGGATATGAAGGACTTTAAAAATCAGAGGATTTTTTTTTAATAATTTTTTTCACAGTATATATGCATGAGTAATTTTTAAAATAATATTATCCCTTGTATTCATTTTTCCAAATTATCCCCTCCCTCCCGCTACTCCCTCCCCTGGATTTTATTTTTGATTAGGAGCCACTGGAATCTGTTGACTAGGAGGGTGATATGATCAGTTCTGGCTTTCACATGATCTATTTGACTACAGATTTGGGGATGGACTAGAGGCATGTGGAATGAAGACAAATGAGCAAGATTATTGCAATAGTCTGACAAAAGATGGTGATAGCCAGTGTCAGAAGAAAGAAAGGAATGTATGGGAAAGTCAATATGAAGGTAAAATCAAGAGACTTTGGTTTACATAACGGATTACATAAGGAGGTGAGTGATAGTGAGAAACTGAGGATGATACTTAGATTGTGAACCTGAATGACTGGGAGTATAATACTGTTCGAAAAATAGGGAAAGTTGGAAGAGGGAAAGATTTTTCAGGGAAAGATAATAAATTCAATTTTGGACATATGGAGTTTAAAATCTCTATGAGACATCCAGTTCCAGATGTCCAATTGGCAGTCATTCTGGAAGTCAGCACAGAGGTTAGGGCTGGAAAAGTAAATCAGAGAATTATCAGCATATAGATAACTGAATCCATGGCAATTGATAAGATCACCAAGTGAAATAATAGAGAGAGAGGAGAGAAGAGGACCCTAGAGAGAGAACATTGTGGGACACCCACAGATATTAGGCATGATCTGAATGAAGATTCAGCAAAAGAAATTGAGAACGAGAATGAGGGGGATAATCTGCTGAAGAAGATGAGACAGAAGAGATCATTTGAACATGTAAAGGGTTCTATCTCATATGAAATGGGATACAGGAGGAATTGATGGTAGAAAGCAGTTTAGTGATGTAAAATGGGGAAATTTACTGATATTTTAGAGGGGAAAAAGTCAGATGTTACATATAGATCCCCAAAAATCAAGTTCACAAGTACAAGAAGAGTTAGATAGATACAGAAGGAAGGAAACAAACATTTATTAAGTACTCACTATTCTCAGCACTTCACAGACATTATCTCATTTTATCCTCATAACAACCCTGGACTATAGGTCCTATTATTTTCCCATTTCATGGTTAAGAAAACTGAGGCACCATGATGTTAAGTGACTTGACATAGCTCATGAGCTACCACATTTGAATTCAGGACTTTCAAACTCTAGGACCAGCACTCTAGTCACTGTGCCCTTTCCTGCTAGTTAAATTTGCATACAAGGAACCTGGGTGTTTTAGTAAACTATAAGCTTAATGTATTGACAATATGACAATCCATAGAACCTCTCCTTGCTATAAAAACCAAAGCAAAACCCAAAACTGATAGCTTAGAACTGGAAGCAGTCTCAGAGGACTGCTAGTCCAATACATATCTAAATTGAAATGTTCTCTGTAACACATCCACAAATGATCATACAGCTTTTGCTTGAAGACCACTAGTTTAGGGTAATCCACTAATTCTTAAGGCAGTCCATTCCTCTTTTTGAGACCCTTAACTGGTTAAAAATAAAATATTGCATTGAAATGTGCCTCTCTGAGCTGTCTTGTGCTTTACTGGAAAGAATGATGGAGTGGGAGTCAAATGACTAGATTTCTGTAGTTCTGTACAGTTTAGGTAACAAGCTCTGCAAGCTTAGGTAAATATCTTAATTCCTCTGTGCCTCAATTTCTACATATGTAAAATGAGGGAGATGAATGACCTCAATTGTTTTCTTCCTACTCTAAATATCTGATCCTATACTATCTCTAAGGACAACCAGGTGGCACAATGGATACAGTTGTGGACTGGACATCAGAAAGGCTTATCTTGTTGAGTTTGAATCCAGCCTAAGACATTCATTAGCTATGTAACTCTGGAAAGTCACTTAATCTCTTTTACCTCAGTTACCTCATGTGTAAAATGAACTGGAGAAAGAAATGATAAACCCCTTCAGTATTTTTGCCAAAAAAAAAAAAAAAAAAGAAAAAAGAAAAAAAAAAAAAGAAAAACCCAATTGGGTCAATGAAGAGTAAGACACAATTGAAAAAAAATTCACCAAACACCTTTAAAGTCAAGCAGAACAAGTTTAAACACTGTTTCACATGATAATCCTTGAAATAATTGAAAAGTCCCTTATGTTTTATGATGTGTCCCTTATGTTTTCTTTTTCTCAGGCTAAATATCCTCAGTTCTTTCAAAAGGGCCTCCTATAGAAAGATCTAAAGGTTCTTCCCTCTCTTGGTAACCTTCCACAGCATAAACTCTACCTAAAACATGGTACCTGAACATAGTTCAACCAGATGTTGTCTGAGCAGGGCAGAGAACAGTGAAATTATCCCCTTCTCAGTCCTGGGGCTGCCACTTCTTTTAATGTAGCTTAAGATCGATCACATTAGCTTTTTTTTGCCTGCCATATCACATTATTGACTTTTATTGATCTTGCAAAGCACTAAAAAGCTTGCAATCCACTAATGCAACCTCAGGCTGCATGAACAGAAGCATGTTGTCATGAGGGTGAAGGTCCAGCTATTCACTGCCCTGGGGAGATCACATTTAGAATACTGTGTTAGCTTTGCATATCATTTTTTTTAGAAGGTCATTGAAAATCTGGAGCGTGTTCATTGAAGCAGTATGAATTGGTGAAAAGGCCACCACTCTGGGAGTCAGCAGATTCAGATTCACATTTTGACCCTCCTCCTTATTAGACATGTGATCTTGGACAATTTGCTTAATATTTTTGAACCTCATTTCCAAGATACTTGGACTAGATGATCACTAAAGTTCAGAATGGCAGCTAGGTGGTACAATGGTTAGAGAACTCATCTTCCTGAATTCCAGTGGAATTCATTTTCCTGAGTTCAGATTTGGCTTCAGATTTTCATTAGCTTTGTGACCCTGCATAAGTCATTTATTCGTGATTGCCTTAGTTTCTCAACTGCACAATGAGCTGAAGAAGGAAATGGGAATCCACTCCATTTTCTTTGCCAAGAAAACTCCAAATGGGGTTACAAAGAGTGAGACATGATTGAACAATGACAACAAAATTCAGAAGGTCTCTACCTCTGTTCTTTCCTAATTCATCACTTCTCCCACTTGCCATACTTTCTCTTGACTCCTTGTGGAATCACGTCAAACCTACAATATCTTCTACTCTTGAATCCCTTTTCTTGTTCTATTACTGATTGTGCTTTAAACAGTCCTGGTCTTAGATTACTCTCACCTTCTATCACCTTTGCTCCTATTCACATATTAATGGAACCATCATAAGCATGCTATTTAAACTCAGTTGAACCCCCACTGAAGCAAGGCAAATATACTATTGTTCCCTAATTGAATCACTATTCTACTCCATTGGATGTTACAAACCTTTTCATAACTTCTCAAACTTTCCATAGAACCTCCTCCCCAATATGGACAATTGAGGAAATTTATGGAGAGCTCCTCATTCTCCTTAACTCACAACATTTAGACATTCCCATTCCACTATTTCCTTTATTCTAATCTCAGATAAAGAGCTGGATCTTTTTTTTTTTTTTTTTTTTTGTTAAGGACAACATGCATCTCCTATATACTTCCTTAATCCCCTCCCCTACCAACTTATCCATCAAATGACCTCATCCTTATCTTCAATTTCTTTTTGTATACTGGTTTCTATCCTACTACCTATAAACATGCCTCTGTCTCTCCTATTCTTAAAAAACCTTCTGTCTGAAAAGCCTGGAAAGACAAGAATTGATGCTAAATGAAGTGAGCAGAACCAAGAGAACATTATACACAGTAATAATATGATTATGTGGTGATCAACTGTGATAGCATTTAAAGTAATTCCAATAAGCTTATGATGCCATTACATCCAGAGGGAGAACTATGAAAACTGAATGTGGATCAAAGCATAGTATTTTCACCTTTGTTTCATTGTTTGTTTGCCTGGTTTTTTTTTCTCATTTTTTTTTCTCTTTAGATCAAATTTTTTCTAGTGCAGCATGGCAAATATGGAAATACTTTTAGAAGAATTGCACATGCTTAACTTATATCAGATTGTTTGCTGTCTTGGAGAGGGGAGGGGGAAAAGAGAGAGAGAAATTTGGAGTACAAGGTTTTGCAAAGGTGGATGTTGGAAACAATTTTTGCATGTATTTGGAAAAATAAAATACTATTTAAAGAAAAAAACCCAAACCCTCTATATAGCACAGCTAGCTATTGCCTCCCCTTCTTAGTTAAACTCCTAGAGAAAGCCATCTACATTTTGTGCCCCTTCTTCCTCTCCTCTTCATTCTTCTAAACCGTCCCTAGTTTCTGGTCTCACCTTTCAGGTAAAATTATTCTCTCCAAAGTTTCTAATAATCTCCTAATTACCTTTGAATCCAATACTGCTTTCTCAATCTTTCTCTTTCTTTGCAGTATTTAATTCCGAGAATTACTGTCTCCTCTGGACTTCTTTGATTTTAGTTTTCCATGGCATTGCTCTTTCCTAGTTCTCCTAACTCTCTTTTTCAGTTTCCTTTGTTAGTTCATCATACCTAAAAACTATAAATGTATTCCAAGGCTCTGAATACACTGATATTCAGTATATAATACACACTGAATGTCATATTCAATCCTCCTGAGTCCTTTTCTATTTATTCCATACTTATCTCCCTGGGTTAGGTGGTTCAGTGCATAGAGTGCTAGAACCTGGAATCTGCAAAACATGAGAACAAATTCAGCTTTAGATACTTGTTTGCTGTGTGACCCTGAGCAAGTTACTTACCGCTATTTTCCTCAGTCCCTCATATGTAAAGTGAGAATAAACTGGAGAAGGAAATTTCAAACACTCCAGTAATTTACTAAGAAAGCCCCATGGACAAATCCATGTGGTCACCAAGAGTTGGACATGACTGAACAAAAACAAATCTCACTTCATGATTTCATCGACTCCCATGCATTTAATTATCAGTTCTAAGAAGGTGATTCTCATCTATACATTTATCACTACTCAATCAGTCTCATTATCCCATCTGCCTTTGCAATATTTTGAACTAGATGTACCAGACGATTCTCAGACTCAACACATCCAATACAAAATTAATTTTCTCTATTCCCTCCTCCTCTCCGTCCCCCAAAACTTCTTAAGTATTGCTGAGGGCACTACCATTTCACTCATTCCCATATTTCAAAACTCTTAGGTCAAGTCTTCTTCACTCTTGTCTGGACTATTCTAATGACTTTCTAAATGACTTCCTTAGTTCATCTTTTCCCATTCCAATCCATCCTCCACTCTTTCCTAGAAGCACATATTACCTCTTTACTCTAGTGATTCTTAATTGCCTTCAGGACAAAACGAAACAAAACCCAAACCCCTGAAATACCTTTCTGTTTTTATCCTGGTTCCTGCCTACCTCTCAATCTTCTTTCTGTTTATTCCATCCCATGTACTCAATGATCCAGCAACACTGGACTTCTGTAAAGTAGGGTGATACTTTGAATTGCCTCCCTGAGACCTGGGTTGGGAAAAGGAGTCTACCCCCTGTCTCCTATTTAATCATGAGAGATACTAGAAATGGCTGCCTCTGTTTCCTGTTAGCTTTTTACTGATTTTTAGCAAAGTAGTATTCTGGAATGGAAGGATCCAGGTGATCTGATGATTTAGATCCAGAGGTAATATTGCCATTTACGGTGAGTGAAAGTTGAAATTGAAGAAACAAAGGCTTGAGCTTCTGAGCATATCAATTTCTTAAATAGCACATATCAATTGCTTAACAAATTGGGACCAGGCCCTTTAGCTTTGAAACTGGGCCCCAAGTTCAGGGAGAAATAGCTTTTTATGTATTAAAACAATTAATTAAATAAAACCTATTAATTAAAAAAAATTAACAGTGATATAAAATTAAGTAATCTTATTTTTAATTGGATGAAACATAAGGGATTTTTCCAAATTGGGAGAGAGTAGACAGATACAATTCCCTGAATTCAGAAAAGGATTCCAAATCAGAGGGACATGGAAACAATAATTGATTGACCACTGTGAGGCCAGTTTTCAGATAAGACATAAGACATAGAAGTTGCTTGAAATGTATAATTGCTTCCTAGCTGTGTGACCCTAGTCAAGTCACTTAATCCTAATTGCCTCAGCAAGAAAAAAAAAGAAAGAAAAAAGAAAAGAAAGAAAGAAATGTGTAATTGCAAGAAAACTGTTCATTAATTTTCAAATATGACTGTTTCTGGTCAATATAACCTAAGTCCTTAGTAAAGGATCTTCAAACAGTAGGTAAGAGAGATCTAACTTCCCAACTATGCAGGGCTGGCTTTAAACAATGCAATCAAGTTTGTTTGTTTTTCAACAATTCTCATAAAGTATTCTTATAAGACAGAAAGAAATTGGATCATAATTGAATAGAAAGAAAACTGAGCTTGTTGCAAAACTGAATCACAACGTGGAGTCAGAATCGTTCACTGCTTCTGCACTCACCAAGTGCTGGTTCCTTCTAACTGCATCTCAGCAGCAAGGCAGGGTCTGGAATTCCCAATCAGCTGAGATTTATTCTCTTAGGTTCTTGCAGAGACTCCAGCCACAAGCAGATAGCCTGAAGGATCCTCACTAGATGTTTCTGTGGAGCTAGCCTGGAAATGTTTGCACTTCAGATAGGTTAATCCTTAACTCAACCTCTTTCTTCAGATCTTCTCAGATAATGTCAAGAGGGCCCCAGTTCTTCCCCAAGTCTTCTTGATTTTTGACTACTCTGTTTATCCTGAGGCACAAATTTGTTCTATTTGTGGGAGAAATTGGGAGAGCTTAAAAATTTACCAATTTACTCTGCCATCTTCCCAGAATCCTCCCAGGAATAGGAATTATTATGAAGGGTGAAAAATGAGGAAAGACAAAAGGTGAACAGAATGGCACAAAGTAAGCCTGGCATATACTAAGTACTTAATAAATGTTTATGAACTGACTGACTAGAACCATGGACAATTCTTCTGAAACAGAGGGCCTGGGCTTTTTTGAAACATATCTTATTTTACATACCCTAAAATTTAGGGCTAGATCTTTTTCAGAAAGTGACCCCAAAAGAGATAATATTTGAAATCTATCCATAAGGTCTAGTGTTTAAAGAAATTGAGAAGATTTAGGGAAAAATAAGATATATATTCAAACATTTGAAGAGCTATCATAAGGGGTTTTTTTCTGCTTGTCTTTGGTCCTAAAGAGCAGAATAAGGAATAGGACACAGGGAAGATCAGGGAGGTGCTTTTGATTAAATATAAGGTAAGTTGTTAGCTTCCTATCTATTAAAGCTATCCAAATGAAAAGTCTGCTTCAGGACATTCCTCAGGTGGGTCTCCCATCTCTGTGTGTCTTCAAAGAGAGACTGGATGACCATTTGATAGGAATAATACAGTAGAAAGGGACTTTTGATTAGATTCTGCATTATATTCCATCCCAGACTGAGAATCTGTGATAGTATAAATTTTCTGAAGGGATGTCATGTGAAGAGAGATTAGACACAATCTATGTGGCTCTAGAGAGGAAAAGTAAGAACAAAAAAAGGGCAAGGCCTTTTTGAACTACCTATTCTATCCATACCACACCCTAAATAAACTAAGATGGATGCTTTTCCCAGGCTGTTATTTTAAAGTTTTTTACAAACTCACCACATACTGATCTATTACCAGAGGCTACCATCCCATCTGTGGGGACAACCGCCGTTCCTTTGATTTATGATGTGAAGAAAACCCTTACCTGAATTATTGCCCAGTCTCCAGCTTTGGATTTTGTGTGATTCTATATTTACAACACAGCACCATTTATTTACACCACTGGAGTGTAAATTCTATGAATAAATTCTATTATCTTTGGAACTTGAGGTATGACGAAAACATGAAATCTGCTTCCAAATCGTGAAATTCTGTCTGTCTCTCATCATTACCACCCTGATGACTGGCGGTGAATGAGGAGAGGGGGAGAATGAGGTGGGGAGGGGTCTGAGGCAACATTCACCCCCAATTCCAGACTCAATTAAAGTTTCATTAAATTTTGTTCTCAATAAATCTCTACCAATGTTGGCTCACGAGCTAAAGGAATAAATATGTTTCTAGCACTGACTGTAGATAAATGATATGAAACTGAGCAGGGGCTTAGGATGTACTTCCCAGGGATGGGCATGGTGTGTTACAAGACAGGTCTACATGACTGTGCTGCTGGAAATAGGATTACAGGATTTAGAGCTAGAAGGGACTTTAAGCATTGAGTATAGGATGTCAGAACTGGAACGGGCCCTAGAGCAGAGAAAAGAACAAAGAAAAAGTCAGAATTTGAAAGCACTACCATATCACTCTTGCCAAGCTGCATTTTCAGCACCTCCAATAATCTTGGTAGTGTTAAATACCAGAGGGAGGCCTGGTAAAAACCTAGACTGTAACTGACTTCCCAATCTTAGTCTCAACTCAGACCCTCTGCAGTCCTTATCCTGGCCATAGGATGAGGATTTGAGCCCTCATTTAGATCCTAGGCTGAATTCCAATCGTGGTCCCAGACTAAAAGTATTGAACCAAGAAGAGTTATACATAAACACAGATAGAAACAGGTAGACTTTTAATCTTACATTGAAGTTCTCCCTGTATGCATGGGAGATATCAGCAGTTGTTCTGTAGGTAAGTAGACTTAATTCTAGGGAGAAATGAAAGGGGAGAATTTGATTAAATATGCTGAGGAGAAAATGAGGGCAAGCAAAGTCCTGTCCTGGGAAGGGAAGATCTCTCTTGTACTTTACTGAGACTGCTAACCTTGGAGAACTTTTACCCAAGAGGAGCAGTACTGTGAAAGAATTGAAGAATTTATTCTTTCTGCTATAGGAAATATACATTTCTTTTTATAAAATTTCAAAATTTAGTGCTAGTTTGAAGCCTCAAGTGGTGGAGAAGATGATATTTGTAAGGGAGTGAGTTTCTGTCATGTTAAGATATTTCAATGATTTCAGGATTTTGATTTCATCAATATAGGTGTTCCCCACCCACTGAAGGAGGTAGGTACCCTTCCAGTCTTAAATAGACAGTCCTCATTAATTGCTATGTCAGAAATATATTAGTAATAGGTATCTAATCCTTTGATGATAAGTCTCAATATAGTTAGCTAGCTGTTACTTAGTCAACAATACTTAATCAATACTCAGAGTCTTTCCAGTTACACAGAAAATGCCAAAATTTTTGTTCTATGGACCTATTTTTTGAGACCAAAGTATTCTTGATGCTAGAAGGAATAATCAAAGAGAAGTCTTGACAAAATTCTTTTCAGGATTAAACCCATCATGAAGTACTTTCTCCCTCTTTTCTTATAGTGCCTTCCTTTTAATGGCATCTTTCTCTTTACTCTAGCTAATTCTGATTAGTCTTCTAAACTTCTCTACTGATCTAACAGCCAGTCAATGAAAAACTGAGGCCTTATAGCCTGTTCCTTTAATTGATCCTTTCAAACTCCTTTTCTTAGTCCTTTTCTTGGTAACCTTATTGGTCTCCCAACTCTATTTCACATTTGCCACTTCTGGTGCCTATTTTACCTCTTATCTGTAACCTCTTTTCCTAAACAAACTTTTTGGCAAAGAGAATGACCATTGTGAATTTGTCTCATGTTTATTTCGAACTAGGAATTGCTACCCTGATTTCATCATTTGGTGCTCAAAATATTGGTTTTCTCCTTGCCAAAATAACAACAACAACAATGTCTAAAATAGATTCTATCTATATATCTTTTTTATAGCACTTATATTTTTCAATATAGTCTCCATCACTTGACCCAGAAAATTACCCTTTTTTAAAAAGGGAGGAAAGAGTAAACATGTTTCAACAAAAGATTCCTCACTTCAATCAAGCTTAATGTTATATGTAATGTTCCATGTGTAGAGAGATTAGACACAATCTATGTGTGTCGCCCACCTCAGCAAAGCAAGAAGGGAGGTGTACGTATATTTCTTCCTTAGGGTCAAATTTATTTATTTATATTTTTAAATAATAGCTTTTTATTTTTGAAATATATATATACGTATATGCAAAGATAGTTTTCAGCATTCAAACTTGCAAAACCTCATGTTCCAAAATTTCTTTCCTCTCTTCCCTTCACCTCCTCCCTTGGACAGCAAGTAATCCAATATATGTTAAACATGTGCAATTCTTCTATACATGTTTCCACACTTATGCTACACAAGAAAAAATCAGATCAAAAAAGAAAAAAAGAAAAAGCAATACAATGTTCTCTTGTATCTACTCACTTCATTCAGCATCAGTTCTTGAAAATCTTTGTGGGCCTTTCAAAAGTCATCCTGCTGATCATTTTATAGAACAATAATATTCCATAGTATTTATGTGCCATAACTTATTCAGCCATTCTCCATTTGATAGGCATCCACTCAGTTTCCAGTTCCTTGCCACTACAAAAAGGGCTTTTACAACCATTTTTGCACATGTGGGTTCCTTTCCTTTTTTATGATCTCTTTGGGATACAGAAAGGTTCAGATTTAATAGCTATAATTTCACAGCATTCAGATTTTATTTATTTTTTGTTGTTCTTTCCAACTACATTGATATTGTTAAACAGTGTATTGTTTCAGTAGTTCTGCTCATTTCACATTGTATCAATTAATTTACCTCTGTAGACTTCTCTGTATTAGTCATATTCATTGTTTCCTTTAATACAATTTTATTTTATTACATTCATGTGTCTCAATTTGTTTAGCTATTTTTCCCAATCCATAGGTGGGGCAACTATGAGATAGTGGATAATGTGTGTGGAGCATGGAGTCAGGAAAACTCTCCTTCCTAAGTTCAAATCTGGCCTCACAAATTTACTACCTTGTATGATGCTTGGCAAATCACTAAACCTGATTTTACTTAGTTCCTAGTCTGTAAAATGAGCTGGAGAAGGAAATGGCAAATCACTATTCAAATGGGATCACAAAAAGTCAGATACTACTGAAATTCCAAGTTTCTAGTAAAATAAAAATTGGATCTGTGATTTAATTGATATAAGGAACTCCCAGGTGAAGAAATTTCTTTTACCAATGCAATTTTCATCTTCCCTGCAAGTTGTATTATTAGATAACTTGGGCAACTTTTACTTAGCCAATAGGTAGCAGAGATGGGGCAGTGGAGTAATTATGAATATTTGTCGAATTAAAGTGAATTTTCACCTCTCTTCCAGCTGTAAACTCCTATATTGCATTCTATGTTTTAAAGAACCTTCTATCTCTGAGAGGCAATGATTTGAAATTTGTTTCTCATGAATGTAAAAATCCAAAGTAACGAGAATCCTATAGATGAGAGCATGGCTATTTCCCACTTCATTTACTCTGCCCAACCCTTCCTCCTCCTCTTCTCTCAAGATTTAATTGCTGAGAACTAGCCCATGTATCTATTCTCAGAAAATACCAGGCCTGTTGCTACATTCTTGGTGGCACATTTATTAGTACACTCTCCAGTGTTATTATAAATAATTGAAATGAAGCCACGTGCCAGAAGAAATGAAACTCTCTCCAAAGGAAATGACTTTTCTTTCTTCTGAGAATAGTAAAAGGGAAGCTTAATGCCTGAAACATCCAGGGTACTTAGTCCTTGGGGGAAGAAAGGGGCACTCTTGACACAATGAGTATTGGAACTAGAAGTGAGGAGACTGGATAATCCTGTTGCCCAGCCATGAGACCTCCAGGAGGTTACTTAATAATAACAACTATTTCTATAGGCTTTTGAATCTTACGAAGTACTTTCTTCAATATATTTATATGAGCTATCCATTTTTATAGGTAAGGAAGCTGAGAATTAAGAGCATTATAGGAGTTAATATGGCATAGTGTATAAAACTCTGATCCTAGGTGTCAAAAAGCCCTGGATTTGAATCTCACTTCAGACACTGAATGACTTAGGTCAAATCTTCAAGTTTCAAATTCCTCATCTGTATAATGAGAACAAGAATGAAAATCCTATAATCATTGGATTGTCATGAGGAGCAATTGAAATAATATATATATATATATATATATATATATATATATATATATATATATATATAAAGTACTTTGCAATTTGCAATTGCTAAATTGACATGAAAATAACTAAAGAGATTAATAGGCTTGATCCCTCTTTTGTCCCTTAACCTTCCTCTCTTTTAAACTTCCCTACTTCTGTCCAGGGCACCACTAAGTTTTACTTTGCGATACCTTTGACAGAGGATGCTACCTGTGTTATCATGTGTACTAGTCTCATAAATTGGAAACCTTTCTATTATCCTGGAATCCCTACCCTCCCTCAACCTGCTAATAACTAATCAGTTGTAGTACCTTAATATTTCTATCTTCACAACAACTCTTGGGTGTCGTTTATCTCCACTCCCACCTTCTTAGTACTGCGCCTTAGGTAGAACCAACACTATACCCTTTTTTAGCTCAAAGAAGTTACAGAAGCTAGGACCTTCATCCCTTTTCCAAATGAATTTGGGTCCTAGCTTTTTTGGGGAGGAATGATGGGATTCTGATTGTTGTCCCCAGTTCCAAATTCCACAGAAATCCTTAATCCGGGGCTTTATTATAAGCATCAAACAGGTTATCATGTCCTATGACCATACCTTCTGGTTTAAACATAATGCAGAAATCAACCATGTAGAACAAGATGTTGGACCACAAACCAGAAAAGGAACTTTCTCCAATGTGGTGTCTGGGTAGTTCTTCTTCTTTGCTGTCCTTGGGTAAACCCATGGTACTTATTATATCATTATTACATAAAATGAGTGTGCTACTCTGTATGCATTCTGGATAACTGCATGCACAATTCCATCAAAGTTTTAGGAACTCCCTATATTAGCAGATTCCTCCTATAACCTCAAAATTTACATATCTTCTGATGTCAGCAGCAGCATTTATTCTATAAAAATCCCTGTCTTGCTCTGCTGGGCTAAAGTACTTCAAAGAGCTTGGGCTGACTACTGAGTGCCTAAATCTCACTTTTACTTGACTGAATTCTTTCAGAGGCATCTGTTACCCAGCATTCTGATTTCTCTCTACTTACACACCTATCACCTTTACTCAGGTTCTAATCTCCCTTTTTTAGATTATACCAACAATCTTCTAATTGGTCTTCCTGCCTCTAATTTTTCCCCATTCTAGGCCATCCTACACCCTAGTGCCATGATTCTCATTAACAGAAGATCCAACCATGTGATTATTCTCTTAAATCAATTTTATTGAACCACAATAAGGTATTTGATAAAGGTTAGTGTATTTGTACCTTCTTGACTTATTCTTGTGGAAGATTTTTTGCAATATAGAATAGAATCCATATATGTGATTTAATTGGAATAGGGAACTCCCAGGTGAGGAAATTTCTTCTACTAATAGAAATAGCCTTCTCTGCTACTTCAGAAATTTAGAAAGTTTCCCAGAGCAGAGGGGTCAAACTCATGGAGTTTGGGGTATGAAATAAAAAATGTAATTGGTGATCAGTGGACTCAGGAGAAGATGAATTCAAATCTGGTTTCAGAAGTTTCAGAGGATTGCCTCCAAAAAATGTAATTGGTAGCTATTTAACAAAAAAAATAAAACAAAACTTCATAGATAATATTAGTTATTTTCTAAGTTGATATGCAGCTACAGGATCCCTTTCTTTTTTGAGTTTGACACCAGTGTCCTAGAGAACACAGGTTAAATGAGTTGTTGTTGGGTTTATGGAACCACTTTGTGTTGGAGGCAGGACTCAAGTCCCCTCTTTCCTCACTTTGAAGTTGGGTCTCTATCCACTGTATTTCTTGTGTATCGTAAACCTAGTTATAAATGTGAAATAATATTAAAAAGTGAGAAACAAGTCATGTGCTTATAAAGAGATTGGATGGGATTTTTCACTCTTTAGTACAGGTCCATCCCTGTTTGGTCACTTTTCTTAAGAGATGCAAAGAAGAGAAGGAAGAGGAAAAATGCCAGGAGAGGAAAGAGAAGAAGCAGAGAGGTGAGAGGAGAGAAAACAAGCCCAGTCTCCCTCCCCCACTGGAGTATGTACGACTGAGTGAATATCATTATGTATTGATTTACATTTACAGCTCTTGTCCAGGTGCTGCGCCTACATTAAATATACTCGTGGATTTTATATGCAAAATTGAACAAGTTAATGGCCTGAACAAGTTGGATGACAACGCTTTAATTGCTGTTTTCTCTTCAGCAGCCCTTGAGAGGGCACAATGCCAGCATTTAAAAAAAGAACTTCAGAAAGATAGGCAGCAATCCCTAGGAGGAAATCTGTAGCCAGTTCCTCAAATCTTACCCCACAAACAGGAGAAAGAGGGGCACCCCTTCCACCAGGAATTTCTCCTGATTACAAATCTCTCTAGATAGAGGAAATCTGCTCTCCAAGAGCATTTTTCTCATGCACTTTATTGGCACTGCCTCTGCTGGAGTCCCTGTCTTGTTGGGGAGGTGACCCTGGATTCAGGAAGACCACATTGGGGGAACCCAAGTCACGAGTCATCATACCAAAATGCTCTTCTATTAACGGGTGTCTGGGGATCAACCAAATGCAAAAACCAGGAGAGAGGAAGTATATGTGAGAGATCTAAGCTTGAAATTAAAAGACAGCTTCAGGCTGAATAGGAAAAAGCTTACTGTACTCTAACAAGGCAGCCTTGACCGGTGGGGGAAGAGGGGTGAGGCAGGGATAAAGCACAGGATTTGGAGTCAGGAAGAGCTGAGTTCAAATCCTGACTCAGAAACTGATTATTTCTATGAACTAGGCAACTCACTCCAACTCTCTGGGCAACTCACTTCAACTTTCTGTGCCTCTATTTTCTCATCTGTATAATGGGGATAATAGTAGCACCTATCTCACAAGGTTGTTGTAAGGATCAGATGAATTATCATTCAGATAAATTCAGTTAATTCAGATGATGTTAACATTTAATTGTTGTAAAACACTTTGCAAAACTTAAAGGGATATAAAAATTCTAGCTCTTCTATTTGTTCTTAAAGAAATTTAAATATATTTGAAATATAAAAAATTACATTTGTTCTGAAATTTGATCAATGTAACTACATTCTTGAACTATGGATAGAGCAGCCCATGCAAAGGAATTCTGGGTATGAATAGAGTTGAAACTCTTGATCACTTATAAAGTATGTGACTCTGGGCAAACCCCTTAACTTCTTTCAACCTCAGTTTCCTCATCCATAAAATAGGAGCTAAGAATAACATTTCCCTCACAGGGCTATGAAGCTCCAATGTAGTTATGTAAAATGTTTTGCAAACCTTAAAGCACTATATGAATGTTTGTTGTTCCTTATTATTATTATTACATGTCTTTATAGATAGACTTCATATTTAATGGGTGGCCATTGCATCAGAATTCATCTCCTAAATAAGCTTCTTCATATTCACCTATGTTGACTCTACTTTCAAAGCTTGACAGTTGGCAAAGAAAAATAGATTCTGTGGGCACAGACCCTCAAGAATCGAGGGTCACTCCTATGCCTGGTGATATAGGTGAATCTCTCCACTTAATAAGGTGCTTTTTCATATGACAAACATTCATGTGTCTGTCCACAATCAGGTCTATACTCAAAACCTCTTTGCTTTAGTAAGACCCGTTTGAGCCAAAAACTCTGCTGGCAAAACTCTACTGGATGTCCAATGTTTCCTTCCATAGAGGAAGTAATATTGTTATTCCACTAATAAGAACTCTAACTTTTCTTGGTTTTCTAAGCACTTTCATAAAGCTTACCTCATTTGATTGCTATAACAATCCTGTGAGGGAAGTTAAGGAAGTTGTATTTTAGATAGATAGATAAACCTGAAAAGATATTGCTTAAGGTCGTTCATCTAATAGATAGCGGGGAAAGACTAGAAAACATAGTTTTATTAGACTAAGTCCAGGGCCCTTTCTCCTATCCTAGGAATGCAATATGAGTTATAAAAGGAAGAATACTAGGTTTGGTGCCCAAATGCTGTGCCTTTTGACAAAGAGCTTTTCTTGGCTCCAGTCTCTTTACTTGTCAAATGAAGGGGCTGCATTAGTTAATCACTGAGGTCCTTTCCTATGATCTGGAGGAGGGCTGATACACAGCCATTTTGTTGTAAAGGCACGTGTCAGACATGCGTCCTGAAGTTGATGGAGGTCTTGGGCTCCCGAGAGGTTTGAAGATAGCAAGATGAGAAAGACACAGTTAATGTAAGCCTGAAAGTGACCAGAGGGTCTAGGACTGATGCTCAAGGTTGTTTCATCCCCTAGTCTGAGAGAGCTGGGCTTACTTAGCAAGCACCCTGCTCTTAGCTATCTCAAAGGTAAATATTTGCCTCCCAGAAAGGTAATATTATATACATAGCATTGCAGATTTTGTCTTTACGATCCTCCTGGGTCTATAATACCCATAAAGTCATGGTGAGGGTAGGAGGGAGAAGAGGGGGAGGAGAGAATGATAGCAATTTATCAGCCCAGAGTGCCCACCTCACCCTCCATCAAGGCCTGTTAAACCTCCTCAAGAACAGTGGGAATGTTGCCCGGAGACCAAATGAAAGATTCATCAGGTTTATAAAATCCATCTCTCCTATAATTCAGCTTGGGCCCCCTGCAACCTATTAGCTGTTCATTCAGACTATGTTCAAAAGACGCTTTAATGTAAGAATTTTCCTTTTAAGAATTTCTCCGGTCAGGCAAGTGCTTAGGAGAAACCACCCAGCAGATGCCTTCATTAACAGTCTCCCCTGACTGGGGCCTTGAAGACCACTCTGCCTGGAAGCAATGAAAATAACTTGTTTTCTTTCCTAAATGGAGAGGGGGTAAGGAAGGGAGAGAAAGAGAGAGAGAGAGAGAGAGAGAGAGAGAGAGAGAGAGAGAGAGAGAGAGAGAGAGAGAGAGAGAAGAGAGAGAGAGAGAGAGAGAGAAAGAGACAGAGAGAGAGAGAGAGAGAGAGAGAGAGAGAGAGAGAGAGAGAGAGAGAGAGAGAGAGAGAGAGAGAGAGAGACAAGGAGATAGAGAGACAGGGAGATAGAGATACAGGGAGAGAGAGAGAGAGAGAGAGAGAGAGAGAGAGAGAGAGAGAGAGAGAGAGAGAGAGAGAGAGAGAGAGAGACCTGTCAAGACAGTGGGGGAAGGGATTAGGAGAAAAAGGAAGAGAAAAGGGGGAAAGAGATGGGGGAAGTTGAGAAAGAAAAATGAAGGAAAGAGAAATAAAAGAAAAATGGTGAAAGAAGAGGGAAAAGCAGGAAGAATAGATGAAAGGAGAAAAGAAGAGTTTTTTTTTTTTTTAAAGGGAGTGAGGAGAAAGAAAAAGAGGACAGAAATGGGAATTACAACAAACAGTTTGATAAGAGAGAAACAGAAAAAAAAAAAAGAAGAAGAGAAATAAAAAGAGAAATCATAAGGAATATGTTAGGAGAGATGAGAAGAAACTAGAGAATGTGGAGAGGAAGGAAACAAGGAGAAAAGATTGTGGGAAGAAACATTAGGGAAGAGTTTTGATCCTAGCTCCCTCTGACCTAGATTTGTCCTCAGTTGTCCTACCATTGATCCAGTGCTAATTTTTGAAATAAAATGAGTCACAGTCAATAAAGTCTAACACCTTCATCCTAAAAAGTAGGGAAGATTGAGGCCCAGAGAGGAGGCATGCCCAAGTTCATGATACCCCAGGAACTTTCCAGGAATGCTGCAGATAATTGGAAAGAATATTGGGTTCCCTTAAGACTTGGATTTACTCAAAGTATTCTTGTTTTGGGGTAGCTAGGTGGTACTATAGTGCCTGGAGTGCCTGATCTGAAGTCAGAAAGGCTCACCTTCCTGCCTCAGACACTTACAGCTCTCTAATGATAATAAACCGGGAAGGCCTTTCTAGACCATCCACATTGCAGAGCAGACACCTTGTTTGGATTATCAAGTGCAATCTTTTTGGTAAGATGGAGAAACAATAAACCTTACTATTTGCTCTGCTTTAACCATCTACTCTGCTGCTATATTTTATAGATCCCGGACACTGCCATTTAACCTGACAATGCATCCTAAGAACCCATGGGCTTGATATCTGGCTATTCATAAATCATTAGGACTTCCAGGACAGATTTTTCATCTATTCTATAGCTTAAATAAATATGTGTATATTCACACACATATATGCACACTTGCATACATATACATACTTATAGTAAGTATAAATATCTATATGTATATAGGCAAATGTATCTATGTCTATAATGTATATATATGTACATATATACCTTAAATATATGTATAAACATATAGTATTGTGTTTATGTATACATGTTTGTGGATATATTTATGTGTATCAACACATATATTTGTTGTTTTTTCCCATAAGTGCCTTAAAAAACAAGAACTACTTCACTTGTCTCTTTAATTTGTAGCACTTGCTATATAGTAAGTATTTAATAAATGGTTTTTCATTCATTCATTCATTCATTCATTCCCACCTTTGGTCTCAGTTTTCTTTTTTTTAATTTAAGTTTTTTATATTTCAAAACATATGAATGGATAATTCTTCAACATTAGCCTTGGAAAACCTTGTGCTGTAATCTCCCTCCCTTCCCCCACACCCTCCCCTAGATTGCAAGTAGTCCAATATATGTTAAACATGATAGAAATATGTTAAATCAATATATGCATGCATATTTATACAATTATTATTCTGCAAAAGAAAAAGAGAAGCAAAATAAAATGCAAGAAAACAACAACAAAAAGAGTGAAAATGCTATGTTCTGAACCATACTCCATTCCTACAGTCCTCTCTCTGGTGTAGATGGCTCTCTTTAACACTGAACAATTGGAACTGTTTTGAATTATCTCATTGTGGAAGAGCCAGGTCCATCAGCACTGATTATCCTATAATCAATCTTGTTGTTGCTGTGTACAATGATCTCCTGGTTCTGCTTATTTCCCTTAACATCAGTTCATGTAAGTCGCTCCAGGCCTCTCTGAAATAGTCCTAGTGGTCATTTCTTACAGAACAATAATATTCCACAATATTCATATACCACAATTTATTCAACCATTCTCCAATTGATGAGCATCCACTCAGTTTCCAGTTTCTGGCCACCACAAAAAGGGCTGCCACAAACATTTTGGCACATGAGTCCCTTTCCCTCCTTTAAGATCTCTTTGGGATATAAAACCAGTAGTAGCACTGCTGGATCAAAGGGTATGCATAGTTTGATAACTTTTTGAGCATAGTTCCAGATTGCTCTCCAAAATGGTTGGATCCATTCACAGTTCCACCAATAATTTATCAGTGTCCTAGTTTTCACACATCCCCTCCAACATTTGTCATTATCTTTTCCTGTCATCTTAGCCAATCTGAGAGGTATGTAGTGGTATCTCAGAGTTGTCTTAATTTTTCATTTCTCTGATCAATTATTATTTAGAGCACTTTTTCACATGACTAGAAATAGTTTCAATTTCTTCATCTGAAAATTGTCTGTTCATATCCTTTGACCATTTATCAATTGGAAAATGGCTTGAATTCTTATAAATTTGAGTCAGTTCTCCATAATTTTAGAAATGGGCCTCAGTTTTCTTATTTTTTTTTTAAGTGTGAAACAATTGGGGTTAAGTGACCTGCTCAGGGTCACCCAGCTAGGAAGTGTTAAGAGTTTTCTTTCTTTTAAAATGAACTATCTCTAGCATTCTATGTTCTGTTCTCTAAATTCTATCCTACCTCTGAAATGTATCCCACACTTGCTTCAGAACCAGGTAGAGTAGGGCAACAGTGTTAGGCTCTGTCTTCTTAGTCCAGGGTTTGGGAGGATGACATGTAACATAGTCTCAATGTCACTTAAGCAATGTTGAGTTTTGCCTGCAATGTGAGACTCTTTCTCTCTTAGCTGCATGTTTGTTTCTCTTTTCTCCATCCAAGTGATGGATGGAACCTAAGTAGGAAAAAGCATGTATCATTAGACTTAATGCAGAAATGAATAACTGAGAGACTCGGGGATTTTATGTTAAGTGATTTTTTTATTCATTTGTGGAAGAAAACAAAAATAACTTAGTAGGAGAAACTGTGTTGTGATAGAAAGACTTTGGAGACAGAAGATTTTGGAGATAAAAGACTTTGATTTCAAGTTATTTGCCTTTCTTGGACCTTAGTTTTCTCTGTAGAAAGGGCATATGAACTATGTCTCTCTTAATAAAAGTGTCAACTACTTTTATTTCTAAGCTGGAGGTGATTACCCTCCCATCAAAATCCTTACCCTCTTCCTTCCATTTCTTTGAATCTACCTTAACTATCAACCTTGACTTCATTCAGATAATGACTGAGGCCTTATATTCTTTCCAGGAAGAATCCTGAGAAGTTACTTCACTTTGTTGGTTCATATCTTATCAAAGCTTTTGATAAGGCTCTTCCAACCTGTTTAGGCAAACAAATGAAATCCACAAAATTTATCTTTGACACAATAACAGAGAGAGTGTGTTAGGATCTGGGATATGCTAGTAAATGTTAAACAACCAGCTCTCTTGGGAGATAAATATACGTCACTTTTAAGTTTGACATTTTCTCCATCTCTTTATTAAGATCCTAGACAATCAACAACACAAATAAATCAAGTCCTGATTTGTAGTATTTATTGATTTCCAAAAGTGTATATGGTCACAATGAAAATTTAATAATCTAAATGCCTGAATTTACTCTAACATATAATCTGAGCAGGAGGATAAACAAATATGCAAATCAGTGACAGTGCTAGGGCTAGAGGCTAGGTTTCTGCACATTTGTTTATCCTCCTGATACAAATCAGGACTTGATTGTATATCTATTTAGTAGTTATTTTGTTTGTTTTTTGAGCTTAGGAGGTGCTTGTTGATTCATGGTTCACAATTTCTCTCTCTCTCTCTCTCTCTCTCTCTCTCTCTCTCTCTCTCTCTCTCTCTCTCTCTCTCTCTCTCTAATGAACTCCTCCTTCCAATTTTATATAAGCTTTGTTTTTCTTTTTCTTTTGTAGGACTCTCTAAAGCACTTAACTTTGCATATTATGGTAACTTGTGTTTGTGCCTTAATCCTCTATTTTATTAAGTTCCTCTAGAGCAGGGACCAGATGGTGTCTTAGCTAAACTTTGTACCTTAGCCAATCTCTGGCACAGGGCCTTCCCACAGCAGGCACTTAATGAATATTTGTTGTCTTTGTGACATCCTATCTGCAGAGAGAGGAGACTGGCCTAAATGATCTCAACCTCATCAAATGTTAGAACTGGAAAAGACCTTAAAAATTAATAGCTATCATTTACATAGCATTTTAAGGTCTGCAAAGCTCTTTATACAAATATTAGGTCATTTTGTTTTCACAACAATACTGGGAGGTGTTACTAAACCCATTTTATAGTTAAGGAAACAGAGGCAAATAGCAGTTAAATGACTTAAACAGAATCACACAATTAGTAAATGGCTGAAGTTGGGTTTGAACTCAGGTTTTTCTGATTCTTAAAATCCAGAGCTCTCTCCAATATGCCACCTAAGCCATATAAAACATTTAGTTCCCTCACTTTACAGAGGAGGAAACAGCCTCAGGGTTAGGGAATGATATACCCTAAAGCCATGCCATGAGTCAGTGATGGAGCGCAGTACACAAGCTAGGGTATTTTGAGTTGTAATCTATTTGTAATCTGTTTGTGCTTTTCTTGAAGTGCCAAACTGTGTCCCTAAGAGGGCTGCTTGGAGCAAGAGGGATTGTAACTGGACCTTGAAGGGCATATAGCATTTGGAAAGGAAATAAGAAGTGTCAGTGGGGGTGAGAATGGGGCTAGGAGAAGGAGCAGCACTCTGAGTTTGAGTCTGATGAAGTGAATACAGGAGGATTTGGGGCAGTGGCAGATATGGGGTGAGGCAATGGTGATACCTTCTTGGAGACGTAAATATGCATTGCAATCCTTTCAAAGCATCTCAGCAAGACCTGGGAGAATTTAGGGGAAGGCAGGAGAAGCCCATGGGGATTCATGCTTGAAAGGGGAGGGATTGTGCTTATATGAAAGGACTGAGAGAGGCTGGAAAGAGGGTGGTATCCAGATCTCAGCAAAAGAAATATTGAAATTAAGTAATTTCCCAAGGTTGGGAAGAAATTTCAGTCCTAATTAAAAAGCCAATACTCATGTGACCTGCTGTCAAGGAGAAACAATTAAAACCAGTCGGTGGTGATGGGGAGGCAGATGCCCGCCCTTAGCCAAGCTAAATTAAAGCCGGGACTTATCCCTTGTGATATGGCCTCCTCCAGCACTCGGGAATGTGGCCATCATACACTAATTAGGGAAACAAGGGCAGCTCCAGGGCTGTCGGGGTGGGGGTGGGGAGGAGTGAAATACAATTTCTCCTTGGGTAGCAAGAGATTTTCAAAAGGGAAGATCTCCTAGTCCCTGTCCAGCAGTCTCATTTCCAATCTTCCCCCTGGGCCAGGTTGGGTTCCTGATGCTGCCTGAGACCAGGTCTCTGAAATTATCATTGGGTCAATGTACCTCCCACCTTCCTAAACTCCACATGTTACTGTCATCAAGTTGAAGAAAACATTAGCTGCTGCTAATAACCCTAAGAGGGGGCTTTGCTCACTGTTTTTCTCTGATACCACCATAGGGAGTATATAGAATTAGAAAAATCTATGACCTCATTAGACCAGGCCATTTTACTGTGAAAGTTAAAGTAAGTGTTTTGGAAAAAGAAAGATGAAGGAAACCTAGTGGGAGAGAGACTCTTAGTGAATATCTAGAGAGGCTGGTTTTCCCTGTAACTTTTTAAGTTCTTCTACCTGGTTAGAGATCATATGTCATCTAGAGGTTCAGGAAGTAACTACACTTGGTCATCATAATTGCAGTTTTAAATGAAGTTTATTACAAAAATATGTAAGATTAGGAGATAGCCACCTCAGTTACCCAACAAATCCCAGGCTTGATTGATTCTTTAAGAAGGCAATCTAGGGATCTTTTGCTTCAATTCTTACCCAATCTTTAATCACTGAATGGGTGTTGCCTTAGACAAACTTAGACCTGGGGAAAACATTAACTTAAAAAGGATAATATCTGCCATTTTATCAGGGACCATCACCAGTCATTCTGACCTATGTCTTGCCACTGCACTCTGATGACTGGAGCAGAGTGACACCGATGATTCTGCACAGCTCTGTCTCACTTAAATCCAATTCACTTGCAAGTCAAGACATTATTCCCCTGATGTCATTGGTCCTTTTCCAGAACAAAGGATCAACAACAATAATAATAACAAACCTCGGGTTGCAGGATTCTTGAGTCTGTGTAAAATATTGGGCTGAGTCAAGTGAAATATATTCAGTGTTATTTGAAACAATGAGACAATGACTACCCATCTTATTCGACCACCACCCTACATCCTGCCAAAAAAAAAACACAATAAAAAGCCTGAGAATTTTAGACTTTGGGGAAAGAACTAGAAATTTCTATACTCTAACTAGAAGAAATATGTTGCCTATGCTGATACCATTGTCATGACTCTCTTGGGTAGAAATTTTCCTAAAAGGGAACTAGACATGTGTCTAATGACACTAGAAAAGAAAATAACAACCCACTCCATGTCTTTGCCAAGAAAATTTCATGGATATTTAGTTCATGGAAGAAGGATGAGACGTCGCTGAAGAACAGCAATATTTAACCTATATAGATTTCTTGCTGTCTTGAGGAGGCGGAGATGAGAGAGGAAGAAAAATTTAGAACACAATGTTTCAAAACAAATGTTGAAAGTTATATTTACATGTATTTAGAAAAATAATAGACTGCATTAAGCCCTGGAGATACAAATAATAAAAATAAAAACAGTTTCTGCCCTCAAAAAGTTTACAATCTAATGAGGAAAAGACAATACACAAAAGGATCAGGTAGAGTAGCAGATATGGATTTCAATGAGCATCTCCACCCTGAAATTGAAAGATAAGACCATCAACTCCACTATTATGAGACTTTTCTGATTTTTTCACCATACCCCTAGGTAAGGTACCTTCCCTCTTACCCACTTCTTCCCCTTTCAGCTTAAAAAGAGTGTTATTTACTACATTTAAACATATTTTGCAAAACAAAATATTATTGAAAAGAAAAAAAGTCAAATGCATTTTTTTCTTATTAGATTATGTGCCCTTTGAGGATAAGGACTATCTTTTTTGGTCACTGTGTCCTTGATGTTTGGCACAGCAAAGGCTCTTTAAATTGTTTATTGATTGACAAACATTATTTCATTTCAACTATTTTTGTTGTTCTTTAAATTACATTGTTGTATTCTTTCATTTCACTTTGTATCAGTTGACATGTCTTCTTATGCTTATTTGCAATCAAGTTCATTGGTTCATAACATTGATAGCTCTGCACAATTCCATTTCATGAATGAATCAATGGATCCTTAAAAAACGATTAAATATTCATTGTGTGCTACATTGGACCTCAGGGATAAAAACACAAAAATAAAATTTTTTTTTTTTTCCTCAAGGAACTTACATTTAATATGGGGCTCAAGCAGTGGTATTATGGCTTGAAAAGAGATGATGATGGTAATCATGGAGGAGTAGATATTAATTTTGTTTCCAAGAACTAAAATGGATTTAATTTTATTACGTATCAAGAATTGGAAAGGGAATAGGACAAGGTAGTTGGTGAAAAGATATCCAGGGAGGGAAGGATATCTGGCACAGGACCTTATTGGATGATTTAGGCAAATTTGTTTAGCCATTCCCAATTGGTATACTACAAAAGACCTTGTTATAACTATTTTAATGTGCTATGTATAGGGCTTTTCTTTTCTTTTTCTTTTTTTTTTATTGATTCTGTGATATATAACTTACTATAAATGCAAAGACTGGCCAGATATGTATGGGCACCTTAGTTATATTCTTTACATAATTCTGAGTTGTTTTTCTAGATGGTTGGATCAGTTCACAATTTCACCAACAATACATCAGTGTGCTTATTTTTTAACACTCCTTCATTGATTATTTTCATCTTTTTTTCCTCTTTACCAATTTTTTGGCACAAAGTAAAACCTCATAGGTTTTCTCTTATTAGTAATTCATATAATTTATTCAAATTGTTGTTAACAGATTATAATTCTTTTCAGAACTGTTTGTTCCCATTCTTTGGCTACTTGTCTATTGGGGAATTGCTTTTGTTCTCATATATTTCTATTAACTTTCTACATATTTTTTTGGATATGATACATCAGAATATTTTTACATAGAATTTTTTCAAGGTGACCTTTCCTTTCCTATTTTACATTAATTTTGTTCATAAAAAGATTTCTTTTTTTTTGTAATCAAAACTATTTATTTTATGTTATTTTTTAAAATTATCGCTATTACATTTCCCAGGAGAATTCATCTCCTAGACTTTCAGTTAGAATAGTATTATGAAAGGTTGTAGAGAAACCCAGCTCTCTCACCTATTTTCAAGCCAAAATAAGAAAATTGCATTAGACCAAATAATGATTATGAATTCCAAAGAGAAATACCAAACTCTTCCATTCAGCCCAGAACTGCACGAAAAAGGCAACCAGATGATGACACTAAGAGAATCCTATTTAGGGAAGTCAGCTGAGAAATCAGCTCCAATTCTGTCATCTGATTAGAATGCTTCAAGGAAACTTGAAACACACACATATCATTCTAACCAGTGATATTCTGGGCCCTAGAAAACAAAAGGTCTATGACTGGGTTAGTGTTAGGGGCCACAGAAACCCACAGCCCTCTAATCAAGGGCAAACTCTAAAGTTTACAGAGTTCTGGTTAGGGATAGTTCAAGGACCCGAGAAGCTTACAGAGCTTAGTGGGGACACTCAAGGGGACGCTGAAGCATATTAACTCTCTGAAGACAGACATGCTAGGGAAGGTTGAAACAAGAAACAGGAATACCAGTTTTATCAGGGATAAAACTAAACTGGATATTGGAAGCATGGCTCTTATGCCAAAACCCTCTTAGTTCAGGTTCAATGCGGGACAATATGAGATATTCATTGAGATACTGAACATTTAACAAATGAAGTTTACTAAGCCCAAACACAGAAAGAATATGCAACAAAGCTCTAGAAATGTTGAGCTTCTCTGGACTTGTGTCCCTACCCAATCTCTACTCAGAAATGTTATGACATGACGGCATGACTATGGCTGTAGTTTTAGTTACTTACAGAGTTTGAGAGACTCAGATTTCATGTGGCTTTGACTTTTTATACCACTAGATGACTAAGAATATGTATCTGGAAAGCCAAAATCAGTCTGGTAACTGGGGCAACTTTGTCCTGAGTCTATCTCATGTTAGCTGGAAGCAGGAAGGAAGTTGAGGTCAATCAGGTCCTGGGGCAGTTTTGTGATATTAAATGGTACCTGACTACCCTATCTCTGTCTCCCTCCCTTTCTTCCTCTCTCCCTCTCTCCCTCCCTTCCTCTCCTACCCCCCTTCTCTTTTCTGTGTAGAAGGAGTAAGAGGAGCTTGATCCTGCTAAAAGTTCCCAAACTGGAATTGAGGCTAGAGATATTGAGTCTCTGCTTTAGACCAGGCTTGATGCGGCTCTCTGCAGGAAGGGAAGTCATTTCTCTGGACGACAGTTAACGTCAACTGTCTGGAGACAACGGTTCTCTACAGGAAGAAGAATCTGTCCGAGAGATTTGAGTTGACACAGCAGATCTCCTGCCAGAGAGCCATCGGCAGCTTCTGGAGACAACATCACATTACAAAAAGAAAACACTCATAACAGTGAAGATATACTGTGAGTTAATAAATGCCTTTAAGACAAACCTCAAAGAGACTAACTCCACAAAAAATAAAGCAGAATTTCTGAGATTTTTTTAAATGCCCAAAAGGGTTATAAGAATACTCAGAACACATCAGGTTGGAGATTTAATTAATTAATCATCAATTTTTAAAAACCAAAAAAGCTCCAGAGGAAAAAAAAAGGAAGCAAAACTTAGGACAGAAGGCAGAGAACTTATCACAAATAGCCAGCTCTTTGAAAAGTTGAATAGTGCCAACGATGACTGTAGTTATTATTATAACTAAAAAAAGTACTAAGACAAAGTCAAAAGACTGAAAAATGAAGGAAAATATAAGATATTTTCTATCAAAAACAATTGACCCGAAGTATAGGTCAAGGAGAGATACTTTAAGAATTACTATACTCCCTGAAGACAATGACCAAACAAAAACCTGAACATCATATTTTTCAGAAACAATAAAAAACTTAAATTTATTAGAAGTAAAAGACAAAGTAAAAATACAAAAAAAAAAAAAATAGTCATTCACCTCTTGAGAGAAATCCCAAATTGAAAACACCAAAAGAAACACCAACATTCAGAACTTCTCAGTCAAAACAAAATGTATTTCAGTAAATGGAAGGAAAGATGCCAATTACTAAAGAACCACCTTCCTAGTCATAAAAGACTATGCTGCAACTACCTTTAGATAGAGAAAATATTGGAATGTAAATTGTAAAAGGCAAAGAACAAAGTTTTACAATTCAGAATAATTTATCAAGTAAGACTGAGTATATGTTTAAAAGGGGGGGAAATGAATTTTCAATAGAAGATATTTAAATATTCCTGATGAAAAGATCAAAGCAGAAAAGAAAAATTAAAATGGAAACAAAGGAATTATGAAAACATTAAAAGGTACCAGATATTTTTGATAATTGATGCTTTTTTATAGTTCAAGATCTGGAAATATTATTTCCTCTTTATTCCAATTTTTTTCTTTATTTCTCTTGATATTCTAGATTTTTTGTTCTGAATGTTATTTTGTTATTATTTTGTTCAAGTATGTAAAATAACCTCTTTGGTAGCTTATTTGGCATAATACTAAATATGTAAATTAATGTTAGTAATATTGTATTTAATTATATTTAACATGGAAGATTCATTAGTACTGAATCTTCCTTCAATTAATTTAAGTTGATCTTTATTTTTTAGAGAACATTTTGTAATTGCATCTATACAATATCCAGTGCACTTTGGTAGATTGGCTCCTAGATATGTAAAGTGCTTCCTGGTTATTTAACTTCCTTTTCTATCATACTTCTTATTATTAGTTGTTTCTTTTATCAAGAGAAATATTGTTCTAGATGGTGTAGTGGATAGAGTGCCATCCCTGAAGCCAGGAGGATCTGAGTTCAAATCCCGTACTCAAACACTTAATACTTCCTAGCAGTGTGACCCTTGGCAAGTCACTTAAACCCAATTGCGAGAGAGAGAGAGAGAGAGAGAGAGAGAGAGAGAGAGAGAGAGAGAGAGAGAGAGAGAGAGAGAGAGAGAGAAGTGTTGTTGTGCTTTTATTTTATCTATTCTGTTTCCTTTTTGCCATTATTATCACAATTTTTTTTTTTGCTCATTGCTTAAGGAAATTACCTTGTCATCATCAAAGAAATTTTTGTTTCTATTTTATGCCCTTAATTTCTTTATGTTGTCTTAGTTACTGCTAAAGTTTTTTTTAAAACTACATAAAATAATAGTAAGCTATTCTTTCTTTATTCTTTTATTTATTGGAAAACTTTCTAGTGTTTCCCATCACAAATAATGCTTACTTGGAGTTTAATATAGATAGATAATTTAAGATCTTTTTGTACAAAAATCATTTTAATGCCCATGATTTGCATTTTTTAAAAGCCAAAATGATAGTTGTACCTTGTTAAAAGCTGTTTTTCTCTGCATCTATTTATATGATTATATGCTTTTGGATGTATTTGTTTTTAATTGATTAATTATAATTGTTGTCCTAATTTTGAAATATCTGTGTGTAAGTGAGATTGTACTTCATAGATCATTCTGTAATTTCTACTACAATTGCATCCAGGATATAACACTCAAATGATTATAGTGGATACTTTTTTTGGACACATTGCTATATATTTTTTGCCAGGATTCAATTTGAAATTTTTGAGTTGACATTCTTAGGTATATTGATTTTTCATCCTATTATTTTGCTTAATCCTTCACTGCTTTAGTTATTAGTATATTTGTGTCATAAAAGACTTTGGTAGAGTATCTTTCTCAAATTTTGAGGATGTTACATGTAGTATAGTTATTAATTGTCTTTTAAAAACAGGACTTGAAGTCAGCATGGTATTAGAGTATAGTGTCTAAACTCTGTAGTTAGGAAAGCATAAGCTAAAGTGCTCTGATACTTAATAGTTGCATGGTTCTGCAAAAGCAATTTAACATTTGTATATCACTTTCCTCATCTATAAAATGGGAATCATATGTGTAGTATTAACCTGCAAGATTTTTTGAGGCCCTCATGGGAATGAAATGTTTTGAAAATTTTAAGATTTAGATAAATTTTAATAATTTGTGCTGTAATTTTCAATCCAAAGCTTTCTCTGGAAAATGGAGATGACAGCTGGTCTGGTGACTCACAGAATAGCTGGCTTATTCTCCACTAGGATACAAAGGATTCAAAGGAATATTAATTGAGCTCTCCCACTTAGACTATAGCTCTAAGTCCTTTCAGACTAGTTGGGTGAAATCTAATTCAACAAATATTCCCTGAGCATGTATTATCTCCCAGGTGATAATGAAGAAACAAATTTTAAGTCTCTGTCCTCATTTGACCTTTATAATAATTCCATATGTTAGACAGGGCAGCATTAATTATCATCAGTTTTGTAGATGATAAAACAGGTTCATTGGGATATCATCCACTCAAGGTCATGTAGTAAAAAAGAATTAGATTTAGTACCCAAATTTAAACCTTTTGACTACGATTCTAGGGACTTTACCACTAAACCATTCTCTGAAACTGTCTTGTTTTGTCTGTCTGATTCTTTCATCTGTGGCTCTGTTTCTCTGTTCCACTCCCTCCAATTAAATTGTGTTGATCTTATTGGAAGGTACTGTTATTAGTTTGATTAGCTTGACCTGCCTTTTGAGTTGTTTTTTCAGAAAAACCAAAGTACTGCATTAATCCATTCCTCCAGGAGCACATTTGGTGGAATAGAAACAAAATAACTACAGCTCTATGCATGGAATCATAAAGACCTGAGTTTAAACCTGGCCTCTGATAATTAGGTAAGCAAGTCATTTAACTTTGGATTCCCTCAGCATCCATATCTGCAAAATGGGGATAATAATAGCACCTATCTTCCAGCATTATTGTGAAGATCAAATGAGATAATAATTGCTTAGTACAGTGTCTGGCACATAGTAAGTACTATATAATTGTTATCATTATTACTGTTTTTACTGTTTAGGATCAGAGGTATGTTCTGAAGTCATGAAAAAGAAAAAGTCTACACCTGGCACTTTGTCACATTGAACCCACATATGACACTTATCTGATGAGCACTGTTCTCAAGGCAATTAAACAAGACAAGATTTCTATTTAATAGAGTAAGTAGTACTGAAATCACCTGCATTATAGGCAAATTATGCTGAAGATACTGAGACAACACTCCATTCTTTTTACTCTCTCTACTTTCTGCTACTACCATTTCTAAGATCTTGGATTCACCTTCTTTGTTCTTTCTCAAGGGATAGACTTCCTCTTTAATCCTGGATCAACTAAATTCACCAACCAGGTAGTTATCAGGATGCCTTCTAGTAAGTGTGACCCAAAGAAGCTACATGAGGACATTGTTCCAGCATCTTTAGAAATAGTAGGGATGGAAAGGATCCAAGGGAAGGGAAAAACTTTCTAATTCCTGATAGTTGATAGATTTTGGTTGCAAAACGAAATATATACTGTCAATAAGGGGATTTGCTTTGCTTAACTATTTATACTTCTTATAAGAAATTCTCTCTCTGTCTCTTTATGTCTCTCTGTCTTTCTACTTTTCTCTGTCTCTCTGTCTCTCTCATTGACTTTGTCCCTGTTCCTGTCCCTATATCTCTGTCACTCTTTGTGTCTGTTGCTCTTTGTTTCTTTCTATCTCTGTCTTGTGTGTGTGTGTGTGTGTGTGTGTGTGTCTGTCTCTGTCTGTCTCTCTATCTATCTCCTTCCCTCTTCTGGGAGGTAGGGCTGTAGGAGGGAGAGAAATTAGATTTCTGTTCATTTAAAAATGGAGCATGAGGGATGTGGGATGTTGTATGAACTGTCAAATTAAGTCATTTTATTATTAGTTTTATTTAATTTGTTTTACTTTGTTATTAGTTTTTTCACAGTGGTAGAGATGTGTAACAATGAGTGTTAGGGATAAAAATGTGTGCCAGACATTCTTTTAAGTTTAATTTGCATTATTAGCATTTTTCTCCATCACTTCCTTAAATCTATACAATCAACAGAACAATATACCAAGCCCTGACTTGTAGAATTTGACAATTTCTAAGGTGTAAAATGTTCACACTGAAAATTTAACAATCAGAGTCTCCTAACAGCCCTGCCATAAGGTGTAATCTGTAAATTTTTGTAATGCAAAAATAAAACATGTCAAGGAAACTTTAATGAAAAAGAGCAGAGCACTAAGAATCACAGAGCCTCCTATTTTGAGGGATTTTCGGACATAATCTAGTGCACTCCCAAAAAGATAATTCCCGAAACAAACCTGAGAAATGCCCATTCAATCATTGTTTGGAGACTTAAGGAAGTTGAATTTACCACCTCTCCAAGCAGGGCATTCCACTTTTGGATAACTTTTATTTATTGGGTATTTAGATGGCATAGTAGATAGAGTATTGCCTTTGGACAGAAGACTCATTTTTCTGAATTTAAAACTAGCTTTACTAATTGGGTGACCCTGTGCAAGTCATCTACCCTATTTGCCTTAGTTTCCTCATCTGTAAAATAAATTGGAAAACATAGCAAATCACTCCACTCTATTTGCCAAGAAAACCTCAAATCAGTTCACATGGACATGACTGAGCAACAACAAATTGTTAAGAAGTTTTTCCTGACATCAAGCTTAAATTTCCCTGATTTCTTATTCTGTCCTCTAGCTACAGAGACCAAGTCTAATCCCTCCTCCACATAATAGCCCTTCATTTGAACCCCAGATCCTCTGGTTCCAATTCAAGGTCACTCTCCATTTGATCCAGGCTCCAGCAGTTTCCTGATTGAGTCCTGTGGTTTCTCTTTTCAAAATGACAGCAGTCAACTCTGCCCTGAATAAATATATTTGTTTTTATAGAAAAATAAAACAAAACAAAACAAAAAAAGAAAACCTAAGGAGATTTAAATTGGGTCAACCATGCTCCAGTTGTTTAATCTTTCCAAGGAGAACTTTCTTCCTGTGCTAGGAAGGTTGAAATAATCCTGTTATTCAAGAAGGAAGAAATATTTCTTCTAGTCTGCTAAATTCTGGGCCATCTTTCCCCTGGAGGGCTGTGTTGGAATAATTTGTTAATTTCTATCAAACTCCCATTAAGAATCATATAATGTAGTACTTAGTGATAAGCGACTCCCTTCCCTATCTTAGCATAGAAAATTGTTTCATGTCTAATAAATTTAAAATTACAGACTCTCAGAGATGGAAAGAATTTCAGAGACCCCCAATTAAACTTCCCCCCCCTCTGTGGGAATCCCTCTATAGCTTTTCTAACAAGGGTCATCTAGCCTCCACATTTCCTATCTTCTCAACATATGGAACAGAGCAAAGAGCTGAATTTGGGTTAGAATATTCACTTTCTATTTTCTGGCTATGGGACTTTGGACTTTCTCACTATCTTCTGTCTTTCAATGATTCCAACTGCTTCAATAATTGAATTCCCCTCTAAACAGATGACTCTTGGTATTTCTGTTGACATCATAAGGTCTCTTGGATTCACTTGTCATTTATGCATAAATTATCCCAAAATTTAGATATTCAGCAGTGGACAACACACTCTGATCTCAATACCTCTAGGTGAGAGTAGCTTAGAATGCTTGTTTGGGGATCATAGGTCAGGGAATCATAAAATCCTCACTTTTTCTTAGATGAGGAAACTGAAGCCCAGAGAAGTTAATTGATGTGTATTTGCACCTATATCTACCTAATTCCAATCTAGTGTCCTGTACTATATCACAACTATCACAACTACTATATATTTAAGACAGCATGGACTGGGCAAGCACGGATCCCTGGCAGCCCTCCTAGGCAGTAATGTCCCTGTTTTTCTTTCTAATTTCCAATTTTTTCCCACTTGGCTTTTAGAGCATGCCAGAATACTGCTTTCCCAATCTTTTCCTCTCCCTTCCTCTCTCTTTCCTTCTCTCCCTTCCTCTCTCTTTCCTTCTCTCCCTCTCCCTCTCCCTCCTCCCCCTCCCTCTCTCTCTCTCTCTCTCCCTCCCTTTCCCTCTCTCTCTCTCTCCCTCCCTTTCCCTCCCTCCCTCTCTCTCTCTCTCTCTCTCTCTCTCTCTCTCTCTCTCTCTCTCTCTCTCTCTCTTCCTCTCTCTTCCTCTCTCTCTCTCTCTCTCTCTCTCTCTCTTCTCTCTCTCTCTCTCTCTCTCTCTCTCTCTCTCTCTTCCTCTCTCTCTCTCTCTCTCTCTCTCTCTCTCTCTCTCTCTCTCTCTCTCTCTCTCTCTCTCTCTCTCTTTCACCATCTTGACTCCATAGTGAACCAGTTCAACTCTATTCTATTCTCTTCTGTCAACTACCTTGCTCTTTCATCTATTCACAGATCTTACCCTGCCAAGTTTCAAATTTGGATGACTCCCACCATCTAATTCCTTTACTACTACTCACATGCTGCCAAACAAAACTGAAGAAAATCATAAATCATAGTGATTGGATTCACTACACATTGTTACACAATCTCAACTGAGCCATCTCTACAAGACAATCCTTTTACACCTCCCTAATTAACTCACCTTCTCACCACAGTGGTGTTTCCAAACCTTTTCATTCTTCCTAAAGGTTCCCATGTTTCCCCCTTCCCTCTCTTTTGAGAATCTTACTTCAGATTTCACTGAAATATTAACGCCATTTGCCAAATTCGCCCTCTTCTTTCTTCCCCCTTCATTCATATTTCATGGTTGTCTTTTACCACCATCTCTTCCTTCACCAGTTTCACATGATGAGACTTATTCTCTACATTCAGAAGTGGTCTCATTCCATACCACCTTTTTCTACTCCATCTATCATTTCTATTTTTGCACTTATCACCTCTCTCTCTAGCTACTTCCCTATTGCCTACAAACATGCCCACGTTTTCCTCATTCTGGAAAATAGCTCTCACTTTACCTCCCATCTTTACTATATTATTGTCTTACATTTCTCCTACCTTTCATAGATAAGTTCCTTGAGACAACTTCACCCCTTTTCTTCTCACTCTCTTCTTAACTCTCTAAAGTCTAGCTTCTGACTTCATCTATCATTCAATTGAAACTGCTATCTCCAAATATTCTCCTAATTGCTAACTCTGATGGCCTGTTCTCAAATTTCATTTTTCTTGACCTGTTCACAGTTTTTGGAACTGTTGATGTCCCTCTTTTTGACACTCTCTCCTCTCTAGGATTTTGTGATCTTATTATTTTCTGTTACTTCTACCTATCCAACTATTCTTCATTCTTTGCTGAATCTTCATCTAGGTCACTTCTGCTAACCAATGAGTATTTCCCCAGACTTTGGCATTGGACCTCTTCTGGGATCGTGCTATATACTAATTCCCTTGGTTATCTCCTCAGCTCCCATGAATTCAATTATCACCTCTTTGCTAATGGTTTTCAAATCTATTAATCCATCTCCAGTTTTGCATAATCAACTATTTATTGAATATCTTACTCTCAAAGGTTCTAAATTGAATCTATTATCTTTCCCTTCAAACCTTCCCAATTGTTAACTTTTTGATTACTTGTTGAGAGTATCACCATATTTTCAATCACCTAGGCTTTCCAAATAGGGAATAGGCCTTCTCTCTCTTAACCCTCACTTCTAATCTATTACCAAGGATCTGTTGGGTTTACCTTTGTGACATCTCCTAAATATACTCCTTCTCTCTTTCAGCACTGCTAACACTCTGCCACAGGCTTTCATCACATCACACCTGGAAGAGTCTGCCTGTCTCAATTCTCTGCCTACTCCAATCCATCTTCCACTTAGCTGTCAATAATCATATTAAAGCCCAGGCCCAACCATGTCTGTCCCACTATTCACTAAACTCCAGTGATTCTTCATCCCTTACAAGATTAAATGTAAATTTCTCTTTTTGGCATTTGAAGTCCCACATTGTAAAGGGCTGTAACTCTTGAGTTACTGCACTGAGATTGGACAATTGAGCACTTAAGGCTAATTACCAATTGCACAATGCTCTATAAGAATGTGCTTGGAAAGTGGCCCTTCCCACTATTCTGTGCTGGCTCGATAATTGGTGTATACAGAGGGTGTAGAAGGGACTAGAGGGTGGAGTAAGACCAGCCAGAGTCACTTCTGGGCCGGAGACAAAGAAGTGAGATTGCAGAGATTCTGTATGTCCATTCCCTTTACTTCTACTGTCAAAGACCAAGAATAAAGACTTTTGCTTATCCTGACTCTGGCTGATTCTAAGGTATCCAGGGTGCTAACATGGTCATCACACCATATCTTATACCACAGCCCCCATGTACAGATCCAATATACTCTGAAATAATCTTGCTATGCCTTATTCCATTTCCAATTTCTTTCTTTTTAAAAACTTGTTTTATTTTTTAATTTATGGAATAAAATAAACACCTACATGTCATAACAAAAAAGATGACTGCACATGAAATGGCAAATCTATGGAATACAACTTGCTAATCCTTTAAAATATATAATAAAGTTATCATGTGAATATCTTTCCCCCCTTTTTTTCCTTCTCTCATTTCTTCTGCTCTAAAGATCATTACCATTAGTCACAAGTGTGTGTGTGTGTGTGTGTGTGTGTGTGTGTGTGTGTGTGTGTATAAAATCATTCTATACACATTTCTGTTTGTCAGTTCTTTTTTCACAAGTTATCCCCCATATTTGGATTTCTCTCCCTTCCAATCTCCATCTTGGGACTTCATTCAAAACCTAGTTAAAATTCAACCTTCTACAAGAAGTCTTTTCCAATCCCTCTTAATGCTATTGACTTCTCTTTGTTCATTGTCTCCAACTTATAGTGTTTTTAACTATTTTGTATATAGTATTTTGCACATTGTCTCTCCCATTAACCTCTAGAGAGCAGGATAATCTTTTAACTTTGTTTTCTCAGCACTTGGCACAATACCAGGCACTTAGTAAGTGTTTACAACTGATTAACTTACTTATCAACCTGAACCCAAGCACAGAAACAACCTCTTCTTTTAACTGATTGTAATTCTCCTTTATGCTTCCTCAACTTTGATTATATGGAAATGAATGTCAACATAGATTACAGAGCCAGTGATAGAAGATCACTTACATCATTTTACAGATGAAGGAATTTAGATGCAAAGAAGAGAAGTAAAATTGCCTAATGTCAAAAGTCATAGTAGAAAAAACTTTGAACTCAGAGTCAAGAAACCTGTATTCAAATTCTGGCTGTCACTTTCTCCCTATTTGTCCATAGTCCCTGGGAGCCTTGTGTAATATTCAGTTTTCTCATCTATCAAACAAGGCTGTAATACTCAAGGATTGCAAAGGTCCCTTCCAGCTTTAAAGACTATAATCTATCCAAATCGGCCCTGTGGGATGACTGCTGCTTGCTTTATGCTTCTAAATCTAAGAGAAAATGCCATCTAAAAATATACAACTACCACCCCCCCAACATGGAAGGATAAGAAGCTAAATTTAAATGTGTTATTCTGCTATGACAAATATTTGGTTATCGTCAGGGAGCAATTATTCAAAATACAGCAAACAGCTTGGTACCATCTCTGCCTCCTGTACTGACATTTGAAATATTTATAAGAACAGCAAAACAACCATATGGGTCCTCTTTAGGGACTTCCAGCTCTTCTTTCCACCGTTCTGTCAACTCTAGTTGAAAGGATCCTCTAGCCTTATTCACTAACATTTCCTGCCACAGTTATGAAGAAGACAGGTTGGTCTCAGTATCCCTAATTACTATGTCGCTCTAAGGAAGTCACCTTCAGTTTTCTGGGCCACAGTTTTCATCATCTGTAAAATGGGAATGTCTCTAAAATTCCTTTTACTCTAAATCTTATGAGCTTAGGAGGAAGAATGTGAATGTCACCCAATAACTGTATTCTTGGCTTATCAGCTGGCTTGAATACAGTTTCCATTCCTGATGCCATTCCTTTTTCCCATATTTTCATCCATACACCTATTTTATTCTTCTCTAGTCTTTTATTGTATCCTCTGGAATCTTCTTTGCATTTTTAACAAACTATCCTTTCATAGTAGATCTGAACCTTTCTCCCCAGAAATGAATTTGTATGTATTTTGTGTTTCAATAAATTATAAGTTCCTTAAGATGATTATTTCATTTTTGCTTTTGTTACCCCAGATTCTAGCATAGTGCCTGACATCAAGTTGTCATTGAAATAATGCTTAGTTGAATTTAATTGAAGAATATAGAATATTTAGTTTAAAGACTTGAAAGCCAAAAACAACTCTTCTCTCATGGAGAAGAAAGGAGTGGTTTGTTCTTATTGGCCCTCAGAGGCACAATGGGAAATTATAAGAAAAAAACAAGAACATTTGTTTTTGTGGTTCAATGGAAGGGAGGACTTCCTATTAATTTGAACTATCAAAAATTGGAATGCCTCAGAAATTAAAGTTTCAGGACTCAAAGGGATCTCATTGGTCATCATAGAAGTTTCCTATCAGTCAGTAGGTCACTCAACAAGCATTGATTAAGAACCTATTATGTGCTATCAGGACATTCTCAGAACTGGGAATACAAAGAAGACAAAATCATGGTCTCCATTCTCAAGGAGCTCACAGTAACAACTTCTAAACAATCATGTACAGTAATATATGCAGGATAAATTTGAGATAATCTCATAATAGGGGCATTAGCATTAATATAATATAGGAAAGGTCTTCTTGCAGAAGGTAAGACTTCAGCTGAGACTTAAAGGAAAGCAGGAGATATTACTAGAAATCTTCAGAAACTTAGTGATGTCTTCTTAGTATATTGTATGGAGGAGTCCTAGCCATGTTTGAGTGTAGGAGTGTTCAAGAAACACTAATATCTCTGATGTGAGGGTTGCTGAATCCTTTTCAGGGCTGTTTTCTACCTTTGGTGTCTATTTGATTCACCAACTTTTACCTATGGCTCCAAGAAATTATATCTCAGAATGCACAATGGCCACACTCTAGTAAACTGTTTTGGCAGATAAGATAAACCAGGTTGAAGACAACTGAGGGATCTCAAACTCATTGGTAAATTAAAGGGGTGTTTACCCCAAGCATGTGAAGACTTTCCTTAGCAGAATGGGCAGATGGGCACAATTTGTTCCAACAGCCAGGAAGGAGGCTAAAGCAGGTGTTAGACAGCCCTCAGAACTTAGATATCAAAGATGCATTCTGAGCTATCACCAGTTGTCTTGACTTCTGTATTGCTACGAGACTTTAATGATCTCAAAAGAAAGAGTGAAGCCAAAAATTTGGACCAATGCTGCCTCATTTAAATCAAATTTATGTGTGAGTCAAAAGATATCACCCATATCATTTTCATCTAGTTCAAAGTCCTATGGCAATGGACAAGTGACAAATCAGCAGATATATACCTTGGGAACTGCAATCAGAACTCTGCACACAGACTACCCAGGCCATAGGCTCCCTAATGGATTAAAGCGCAGCACCCCTGTATTACATGTATATATAACTGGGGAACAATAAAATACTAAATATAATATGTAGTTATTGTATTTAGTATTTTATTGTTCCCCAGTTATATGTAAAACAATTTTTAATACTAATATTTATTTATTTATTTATTTTTGCTGATGCAATCGGGGTTAAGTACTTGCCCAGGGTCACAGCTAGGAAATGTTAAGTTTTTATTTTTTATTTTTTTAAATATTTATTTTTAAAAGTTTGAGCTTCAAGTTTTCACCCTTCTTCCCTCTCCACCTTTGACAATGCATTGTAATTTGATATAGTTTATACATGTGTAGTTATGCAAAACTGAGCAGTCTTTTTTTAAGAATTGTACTGCTCACCTCCTCTTTTGAGAAAGAGGCTAGAAAAGGTACTTAATTTTTTCTGCTTCATGCAATCTTTCCTTGCACACTAGCAGAAATCCCACCTTGCAGTTGAAACACACAAAAAAATGAATAAAAACTTTTGCAAAGATAATTCTACTCACCATTGTGAGCACACTTATGGATAACAAAAAATATAATAGACTGAAGGAGGAAGAGCTTCCATTTGAATTGTCTTAGGAAGATTCTGAAGATCACCTGGCAAGATAAGGTATCAGACACTGAGGTCCTTGTCCAAGCTAAACTGCCAAGCATTCAAATACTCTTGCAGAGAGTGCAATTCCAGTGGTCTGACCACAATGTTCAAATGTCAAATGTACATGAAGAATTCACACAAGGCAAGGGTTCCCATAGATGTCAAAAGAAGAGATACAAGGACACTCTTAAAGTCTCTATGAAATTTGGAATCAATTGTGAGACAAAGAAGACTCTGGCATAGGAATGCTCAGTATGGCGAGCTATGAGCAAAACAGAATTGAGTAACAATAAAGAAATATAAAGTGCCAAATTTAGAAACATCTCTACTCCAAATGTTCATGTGGACAATTTGTGTCCAACCTGTGGTAAAACATTCCAAGTTGGATCCACACTTAACACCATATACCAAGATAAGATCAAAATGGGTCCATGATTTAGGCATAAAGAGGGAGATAATAAATAAATTAGAGGAACAGAGGATAGTCTACCTCTCAGACTTGTGGAGGAGGAAGGAATTTATGACCAGAGGAGAACTAGAGATCATTATTGATCACAAAATAGAAGATTTTGATTACATCAAACTAAAAAGTTTCTGTACAAACAATATTAATGCAAACAAGATTAGAAGGGAAGTAACAAACTGGGAAAATATTTTTAAAAGCAAAGGTTCTGACAAAGGTCTCATTTCCAAAATATATAGAGAACTGACCCTAATTTATAAGAAACCGAACCATTCTCCAATTGATAAATGGTCAAAGGATATGAACAGACAATTCTCAGAGGAAGAAATTGAAACTATATCCACTCACATGAAAGAGTGTTCCAAATCACTACTGATCAGAGAAATGCAAATTAAGACCACTCTGAGATACCACTACACACCTGTCAGATTGGCTAAGATGACAGGAACAAATAATGATGAATGTTGGAGAGGATGTGGGAAAACTGGGACACTGATACATTGTTGGTGGAGTTGTGAAAGAATCCAGCCATTCTGGAGAGCAATTTGGAACTATGCCCAAAAAGTTATCAAACTGTGCATACCCTTTGACCCAGCAGTGCTACTACTGGGCTTATATCCCAAAGAAATACTAAAGAGTGGAAAGAGACCTGTATGTGCCAAAATGTTTGTGGCAGCTCTTTTTGTAGTATCTAGAAACTGGAAGATGAATGGATGTCCATCAGTTGGAGAATGGTTGGGTAAATTGTGGTATATGAAGGTTATGGAATATTATTGCTCTGTAAGAAATGACCAGCAGGAGGAATACAGAGAGGCTTGGAGAGACTTACATCAACTGTTGCTGAGTGAAATGAGCAGAACCAGAAGATCACTGTACACTTCAACAACAATACTGTATGAGGATGTATTCTGATGGAAGTGGAAATCTTCAACATAAAGAAGAGCCAACTCACTTCCAGTTGATCAATGATGGACAGAGGTAGCTACACCCAGAGAAGAAACACTGGGAAGTGAATGTAAATTGTTAGCACTAATATCTGTCTGCCCAGGTTGCATGTACCTTCGGATTCTAATGTTTATTGTGCAACAAGAAAATGGTATTTACACACATGTATTGTATCTAGGTTATATTGTAACACAAGTAAAATATATGGGATTGCCTGTCATCAGGGGGAGGGAGTAGAGGGAGGGGGGGATAATTTGGAAAAATGAATACAAGGGATAATATTATAAAAAAAAACATTCCAAGTTCACATTGGTCTGAGCAGCCACAAACTTGACCCAATAGAATGATGTTATTTTGGTCCTCTTCAACAGAAAAGAGCAACAAAGGAAGGTGTCCTAGCTGTACCAGACATAAAACTGTATTACAAAGTGATGGTCATCAAAATAATTTGATACTTGTTAAAAAAAATAGAATAGTGGATCAATGAAATAGGTTAGATTCAAAAGGCACAATAGTCAAAGAATATAGTAATATACAGCTTCTGGAATAAGAACTCACTATTTGACAAATATTGCTGGGAAAAATTGGAAAATAAGATGGCAGAAACTAGGCATTGACCAACATCTAACACACTATATCAAGATAAGGTCAAAATGGGTTTATGATTTAGACATAAAGAGTGATACTTTACACAAATCAGGAAAAGGGATACTCTATATCTCATATTTGTGAAGAATGGCTAAAGAAGAACTAGAGAACATTATAAAATGCAAAGTGGATAATTTTGATTATATTAAATTAAAAAGTTTTTGTACAAAAAACCAAAACAAAACAAGGCATCCCAGATTAAAAGGAAAACAGAAAACTGAGAGACAACTTTTAAATCTAGTGTTTCTGATAAAAGCCTTATTTCTAAATATATATAGAAAATTGATTCAAATTTATGATATAAACTATTTCCCAAATGATAGATGGTCAAAGGCTATGAACAATTTTCAGATGAAGAAATTAAAGATATTCCTAATCATATGAAAAATTCTCTAAATCACTATTGATTAGAGAAATGTAAATCAAGACAACCCTAAGGTACCACTCCACATCTCTCAGATTGGCTAAGATGACAGGAAAATATTGTTGGTAGAGTTATGAACTGATCCAGCTATTCTGAAGAGCAATATGGAGCTCAAAGAGCCATCAAACCATGCATGCACTTTAATTCAGCAATGTTTCTACTGGGTCTGTATCCCAAAGAGATCATTAAAAAAGGGAAAAGGAACCACATGAGCAAAAATGTTTGTAGCAGCCTTTTTGTAGTGGCAAGGAACTAGAAACAGAATGCATGCCCATCAGTTGGGGAATGGCTAAATAAGTTATGGTATACGAATGTTATGGAGTGCTATTGTTCTATAAGAAATGATGAACAAGCTGATTTCAGAAATGCCTGCAAAGACTTACATAAATTGATATTAAGTGGAGTAGAACCAAGAGAGCATTGTACAAAGCAACAACAAAATTGGGAGATGATCAAATGTGATGGATTTTGTTTTTTTCAATGATTCTAGTCAATTCCAATGGAATTGTGACGGAAAGAGTCATCTGCATCCAGAAAGAGAACTATGAAGATTGAATAAGGATAATAACCTTTTTCTTATTGTTTGTTTGCCTGAGTGTTTTTTAATCATTTTTTTCCTTTCTGTTCTGATTTTTTTTTTTTGGTGCAGCATTACAAATGTGCAAATACTCTTAGAGGAATTGCACATACTTCAACTACATTGGATTACTTGCTGTTTAGGGAAAGAGGTGAGGGGAGAAGAGGGAGAAAAATTTGGAACCCAAGATTTTGTGAAGGTGCATGTTGAAAACTATTTTAGCATGTATTTTGAAAAATATAAAGCTACTATTATTTAAAAAAAAATAAAGAGAAACTATCAATCCACACCCAGCCAGGTTCAGGTTATAAATCAGACACCCCCTGATGCTCCTCTAGAGTTCTACCTCTTTAAGATTCAGTTGGGACCAACCTGACAGTATTCAGGTAGAGACTTCATAACTGATCACAACAGAGGAAACTGGAGGTCCATCAAAGATAAGCTTCAATTAAGAAGAGTAAGGAAGAGCCCTCCAATGGTTTTAACTGGATGATAGAGGGGTAGAGGAGGAAAGTTCATTTGATAAAAAGTTAGGGGGCCAGAATTCAAGATTATGATTCATATCAGTTGTCTGACTTTACCTTTTTGAGACTGTTTCTTCATCTGTAACAGAGACAAAAATATTTGTGCCACCTGCCCCACTAGATCATGATGAAGAAAATCCTTCACTAAATAAATGTGCATCAACATCAATCATCATTCAGATGATTGGTCCCTGCACTTCATCTATTTTAGTGGAATAGGTGTGGCTCACTGTGTTCTCACAGGCCTACTTCAGTATGATGACTTCTCTTCTTCATATTATCTGCAACTTCCTCCCTCCTCCGTCCACTTGCACTGTGGAGGGGCAGGAGAAAACTTAGGACATAGAATCATTCTGTTGGAATAGGTCTCAGTTCCACCAATCCAACCTCCTCATCTTGCAGAAGCATAGACTGAGAGAGGGACAGAGGAAGGGATTTCTCCCAAATCACACAGCAAGAGGACAGCCTAGCAAAGATTTGAATGTTAGTCTTGTGTCTCAGAGACATCTAGGTGGCTCAGTGTATAGAGCACCAGGTCTGCAGTCAGGAAGACTCATCTTCCTGAGTTCAATTTGACCTCAGATATTTCCTACCTATGTGACTGGGGAAAAGGACACTTTATCCTTTTTGCCTTGGTTTCTTCATCTGTAAAATGAGCTGGAGAAGCAAATGGAAAATATTCCAGTGTCTCTATCAAGAAAACTCTAGTGGGGTCAGACATAACTGGAATGACTGAATACCAACAACAGAAGCCAATCTGTGTCTAAATAAAGATCATTTTACCTTTCATTTCCTGACTCTTGGTCAACATGCTCACTTCCTTGAAGTCTATGAGTAATTTAGAATAATTGGAAAAATTCTAGATGCTAATGTCTGAAGAAAATTGCATTTTGAGAGCCAGCTCTTGAAGTGTATTTATGTTGAACCTCTTTGAGCTTCAAATTTCATCATCTGTTAAAATAGTCATCCTCATACTAACTACCTCATTGAAAGGAAAGTGCTTTGTAAAGCACAATAGACATATGATTTATGCTTATAAAGGCTACATTCAAGGAGCAATGTCATTCATTCTCCCCGATCCCACTGGTGTGTGGCAGTTTCAGTTGGATGGATGCTGATTAAAAACAAAATTTTTCCTGATATCTCTAAGTGATTCTGTTCAAAGTTTTACAGAGTGTGTTTTTCTAGTATCACTAGCTAGATTAAGCTCCCTTTGATCTGATATTGGGATGCAGAACCAAGCATTTGACACTCTCTCTCAGGCAGAAATGTAACAAAAAACTGAACACTGATTAACTCTGGCTGCTCTGCTTAACTGAAGGGGAGTTATCTATGTCTCTGATCAGCTATTGAAATTTAAAATGTCTAATCCCCACTCCGGGGAACAGCACACATCCCTCTCCACGCTTACATGACAAGGCAACTGGAGCAGGCCTCACATTTGCTGGGAGGGAGCTTATCACCTTCACTTTCATAGGCCTGGAGGCAGCTTCCCATTCTGGCTCTGCCTAGCTGGTCTATGGAACTTGTGTCTAAGTGGCTAGAGCCGCCTCAACAGCCAGAAACATTGATTAAGGTCTTGCTTTCAGGCTTAGGGATGCGGAGGGTAGGGTAGGGGGAGTAGATAAGGGGATTCGAGGAACAGGTTACAAAATTTCTGTTCTCACTGAGATCACAGTTTAGCAGGGAAATAAACTCATGGGTTTGATAGAAGGATACACATAGTGCTAATAAAACATCTCTAATACGTATATTAGAATGGTATAAAATGAGGTGCTGTTATTGGAGATGTAAGATGGGGAAGGTCATTACCAACTTGAGGGGTGAAAAAAAGGCTTATTTGTTCTTCGTATGTAATCTATACACCAGGGACAACTTGCTTTATTAAGTAGCAGTATTGGCACAAAGACCTGGGGTCTAGTCCAATCTCTGACACATGTACATTTATTTGGTGACCCTGGACAAGTACCTCACCCTCCCAGGTTCAAGGTTATATTCTAAAGCTATCAATAGTAGAGAATTTTTTGACATGAGTTGGTAAGGAAGTTTTTTTTTTATCAATCTCTTTTATCAATAAAAGCATAAATTCAGTCCCTTTCCCTATATTTTGTATAAGGAATGGAATAAGCATTTCTTAATCATATGCTATGTATCCAGACACATCCATGCGTGTGTGTTTAAATGTGTTTGTGTATGGTTGTTATATGGGGTAAGATCATTAAACTAGATATGTATACATATATATTGTGTACATATACACATACTAGATAGTATACTTATGTACCCATGCACATATACACACTACATATGTATATATAAACACACATACACACATTTATATACACAAATACATACATGTTACATAGACATATATATATATATATATATATATGTATGTATATACACATTTATCTATCTACCTATTTAGTTAGTCCAATAGAACATAAATTCCTTTAGGGCTCCCATTCTACTCTGCAGCTACTGTTTGTTTGTTTGCTTGTTTTAATTTCCAGTGCCTAGCACATAGTAACCATTTAATAGATGCTTGTTGATTGAATGGAGTTAAACCATAGAGAAGAGGACTTAGGAGGAAAGTGATGTCTGATCCCTAAATCTGAACACAGCATTTAGCATGGAACATTCCTGAATGAGCTCTAGATTGTAACCATATCAGAGACAAACAGAAAGGTAGCTCTGGAGAAAATACTCATTTATGTTCTAATTTCCTTAGATGCTTCTTCAATGAGTTCTATTGACAACAGAACATACTGACATACAAGGAAGGTCAGATACCCACAATCATGGGACCATTGCTATTGGCCTCCTGTAACCTTAGTCATGTTTCAGGTGAAAATGAGGACATCATAGAAAGAATGTTAGACTTAAAAGAATCAAATCCTAATAGTGATTTCTATTTAGTTGAGTTTCATTAATGGCAGTTCCACTGGAGTAGAGATATGGTTCTCTTTCGCAGGGCTACTGGCTGGTGCCAAATTCTCATAATTCATTTTTTAATACAAATGTGAATCCAATTTATCCAAATTTGGCAAAGTGGTGAATTTTTTTTTATTATAGCTTTTTATTTACAAGATATATGCATGGGTAATTTTACAACACTGACAATTGCAAAACCTTTTGTTCCAACTTTTCCTCTCCTTTCCCCCACCTCCTCCCCCAGATGGCAGGTTGACCAATACATATTAAATATGTTAAAGTATAAATTAAATACAATATGTGTATACATGTCCAAACAGTTATTTTGCTATACAGAAAGAATCGGACTTTGAAATAGTATACAATTAGCCTGTGAAATAAATAAAAAATGCAGGCGGACAAAAATAGAGGGATTGGGAATTCTATGCAGTGGTTCATAGTTATCTCCCAGAGTTCTTTCCCTGGGTGTAGCTGGTTCAGTTCATTACTGCTCTATTGGGATTGATTTGGTTCATCTCATTGTTGAAGAGAGCCACGCCCATCAGAATTGAATTGTATTGTTGTTGAAATATGTAATGATCTCCTGGTCCTGCTCCTTTCACTCAGCATCAGTTCATGTAAGTCTCTCCAGACCTTTCTGAAATCCTCCTGCTGGTCATTTCTTTCTTTTTCTTTTTCTTTTTTATTATAACTTTTTTATTTACAAGATATAAGCATGGGTATTTTACAGCACTGACAATCGCCAAGCCTTTTGTTCCAATTTTTCCCCTCCTTTCCCCTACCCCTTCCCCCAGATGGCAGGTTCACCAATACATGCTACATATATTAGGGTATAAATTAAATACAATATATGTATACATGTTCAAACAGTTATTTTGCTGTACAAAAATAATCAGACTTGGAAATAGTATACCACTCTCCTATTGATGGACATCCACTCAATTTCCAGTTTCTGGCCACCACAAAGAGGGCTGCCACAAACATTCTTGTGCATACAGGTCCCTTTCCCTTCTTCAAGATCTCTTTGGGATACAAGCCCCGTGGTAACACTGCTGGATCAAAGGGTATGCACAGTTTGATAACTTTTTGAGCATAGTTCCAAATTGCTCTCCAGAATGGTTGCATGTATTTACAATTCAAAGTGTTGAGATGTTAAAGATTCCAGGAAAGATAATCAGCAAAAGCATCACCCATAGCTACCCATCAAGATAACTGACATTCCTCCATTCAAGCAGGAATAAGCAAGACCATCAATAATAGTCAATAAGTGTGATGAAAGACTGGGGAATTTCAGGGTTTAATGGACAGGGGAAAAAGTCCCATATATACCAAAACATTCTGGGCATCACTTTTTTGGGATAGCAAATTACTGGAAACAAATAAGTGTTTCCATTGATTTGGAGCTGTGGGGAGGTTAGACTCAAATTGTAAAAGATGAGACAGAGAAATCATTTAGGACACACACATGCATGCATGCGTATGCACACACAATACACACATATAATGGTTAGAACATTGAGGGGAATCCAGCAAAGGAGACTAGGAAAAAATGATAAGACAGATGAAAAAGAAAGAAGCAAATTGTAGTGCCATAAAAACCCAGGAGAAAGAGTGTAGTTGAGGACTGTCAAAAACTACAGAGAAGGCAAAAATAATATGAGAACTGATAAAAGGTTTTAGCCAATTGGAAATATTGAATTTGGTTTAAGTGACGGGTTAGAAAGATAAATTGCAAAGGATTGAGAAATGAGTGGGAGTTGATAAATAAAGACTGAGCATAAACAACTTTTTCAAGCACGTCTATGAAATAAGAAAAATAGGTCAATAGCTTAAGGAAATTATCAAGAAAAAGATTTAAGAATGGGGAGATGAAGTGTTTGTTGATGACAGGGAAGAATAAGTGAATATATGAGACTGAAGACTGTAAAGAGAAAAGGAATAATAGGAGGGTCAATCTCTAAGATGAGATAGGAGGGTATGGGATCAAGATATTTTTCTAAGTAGGAGACAAGGAGATGGATCAGTGAACTGAGGAGAGAAGAATTAGTCTGAACGAATACTGTGGAAAATGCAAACTTGAGTCAATCAAGGAAAAGTAAAGGGATTATCATGAAGTCCTGAGGGCTTAACTGAAATTAGTCAGTCAGTCAGCAATTATGTGCTTACAATGAGCTTAACACTATGCTTTTTTGTTACATAGGCTTAGTCATTGAATGGCATTGTCTCAATCAAATTGGAGACCGGTTAAAGACCTTAGTTTAAAAAGGCCAAGTACTCCCACTGCTTCCAGGACCATCTCCAATCGTCATTGACTATTGATTGGTTCTGGAGGAGAAAGTGATGCTGGGGACTTAACACAGCCTTCATTTCAATCTAATTCACTTGCATGTCATGATATTGCCTCCCTGAAGTTATGGTTGTATTCCAGAATGAAACACAAATGACAACAACAGAAACAACAACAACAGCAACACTATCCTAATCCCTGAGAATGTAAAAAAAAAAAAGGGGTGGGGGGGAAACAGTTTCTGCCCTAAAAGAGCTTAAATGCAAAATGTTTTAAATATGGGATGTATCCAGTATAATGGGAAGGTGATCTCAGAAGAAAGACACTAGACTAAGGGAGGGAGGGGAATATGTTCTGTGGAAGAGATTTGAGTTAAAACTTGAAGGAAGTCTAGAAAGCCAGTAGGGAAAGCAGCTCAGTCTTGGAGGAATTGCTCGAGGAAAGGCAAGGGAGCCAGGAGAAAGGAGGTCATGAGTGAGGAGGAGCAAGAAGGCTAATGCTGCTGGATTGTATATGTGGTAAAAGTGTAAGAAAGATAGGTAGGATCAAGATTGTTACAGACTTTAAATGCCAAAAAAAAAAAAAAAAAAAAAGAATCTTATATTTGGTTCTGGAGATAATAGGAGGGCAACTGTATGGTGCAGTAGATAGAGTGCCCCTCCTGGAGTCAGGGAAGATATATACCTGAGTTCAAATTTGACCTCAGACATTTATCAGCTGTATGAGTTTGAGCAAGTCATTTTACCCTGTTCCTCAGTTTCCTCATCTATAACATAATCTGAAGAAAGAAATAACAAACCACTCTGGTATTTTTGCCAAGAAAACTGCAAATGGGGTCATGAAGAGTTGGACACGACTGGAAATGACTGAACAATAAAAGAAATACTAGGAAGTCACTGGAATCTATTCATTTTGGGGGGTGGAGAGGATGACATAATCATACATCATTAACAGAATATAAATTTTGACTTCTGAGGAGATGAATTCTGCTGTGGGAAGTGACTTTAGGCAGGAATACCCTCAGAAGGCTATTGAAGGAATTAATTCAGGTACAAAGTGATGAGTGGCAGTGTCAGAGCATAGGTAGGTATATATGAGAGAGATTATGAAATGAGAATTGACAGGGCTTGGCAACAGACTGGATATGGGGGAGGGAAGAAGTTAAGGGTGATAATACCTATGCTGGTAATCTGGGTCACAAGGAGAATTTTGAAGGAGAGATGAGTTCAGTTTTGGAAATGTGTAGTTTTAGCTATCTATGGGATATACAGTTCAAGATATCCAATAAGCAAATGGAAAGAGAAAACTAGAGTTCGGGGAAATTTAAAATTTGATAATTATATTGGAGAATCATTTCCATAGATATTATAATTGAATTTCCATAGCTATTATAATTTATCAGGTAATATAGTGCAGATGGAGAAGAAGGAACAGGACAGAATCTTGGGGTAGCCTCATGAATGATTTCCATGAAGATTCAGCAAAGAAAATTAAGAAAGTTCAGTGAGTCATAGGGAAGCACAGAACTGGAAGAAAACCATGTCTCAGAAATCTAAAAAGAAGAGAGCAGTAAGAAGAAGTAGATGATTGATAGTGTCAAAAGCTGACAGTCAAAGACTGTCAAAAGGATTGAGAAAAGGCCATAGCTTAGTAAAAGAGTAAGGATAATAGAGGCAGAGATTTTCTAGAGCAGACAGAATAGAATAAGCATGTAGACTTGGACATGTAAAGGGATTTGTCTTGTGCAAAAAGAAGGGCTATTTCTATATGTGAGACAGAAAGAAGGGAATGATAGGGGTAGTCATTTGAGTGATGTGAAGAGTAGAGAAGAGAGAATTTTCAGCACAGATTTTTTTCCCGGAGAATTTGAGGCAAATGTTAAGAGTATTCCTGAATTTTCCTTCTTGAGAGACCATATTTTCCATCAACACTGGCCCCTTACATAAAGTTCTCATTTGAGACAGCAGTGAAGACATGTGAGGTTTTAAGAGAGATGAAAAGGTTTGGGAAAGTCACAGTGGTGAGTGATAAAGTGATTAATAGAGAGCTGTAAAAAGATTGCCTTGCCAAAGTGAAGGTCCAGTTTAGATTATGTAACATAAATTTGTAGTGGGTACAGGTTAGCATGATTTTGTGATTTTTCTTCAGAGCAAAGGCAACAAAGGATGGTTGCAATTTGATCCTGAGGCAAAAATGCTGATAAGTTAATGAGGCAAGGGAGGTGAAAGAAGAAGTTGAAGTGGTTCATTAAAGGGTCAAGATGAAGCAAGGAAGAGCAGCCTAAAAAGAAACCAAGGGGCCAAGGAATTGGACATCATGTTAAGAATAAAGAACAAAGTAAAGGATGGAAAATCAGAGGGAAATGTAGAATGATCTTATTAAGACAAGGAAACTCATGAACACTTGTTCAGAAATTTAAAAAACTTGTGTGGAAACATCAAGAATATGACTGTGTGTGTAATTGAGGTGCATGAAGGAGTAAGTAACTCATTGGAAATGAGCAAGTTGAAGAATTGGCAGGAAAAGGGGGTTAGAGACAATATCAATATGTTTGTTGAAGTTCCTTACTATCAGAACAGGAACTGGAAAGAAGAGGAAGACTATAAGCCAAGTACCACACTTATCAGAAAAAAAGGAGGAGAGTGTCTTCTGGTCAGTAAAAAACTATCAGAATCTTTACTAAATAATAATTATGGATTGAATAATCTCAAAGGAGGAGAATAATGATGGAGAAAAAGAGTACAGAAGTGCCAGTGGGAATCAAGGGGCATTGTGACTCCCCCACAATGACTTATGAATCAGAAGTGATGGATACAAGTGCAATTAATGCTGGAAAAGAAGCTGTGTAATTGGGATGGAGCCAGGTCTCAGAAAGGCTGAGAAAGGAAAAGGTCAAGATGAAAACAAATTCTCTACTTTTTGAAAGGCATACCAGAGAACAGAATGGAATGAGTAGTTAGGTCTTGAGTGAGTAATTTGTATAATGAGAAAGAGAAGATAGTATAAAAGGAGAATAGGAGAAGTGGACTAAGGGAGGGAGGAAAGAATGAGGGAGGGAGAAGGAGAGAGGGAGAGAGAGATAGAGAGAGGGGAGAGAGGGGGGGAAGGAGAACGAGAGAGGGGGAAGGAGAATGAGAGAGGGGGAAGGAGAATGAGAGAGGGGGAGAGAGAAAGAGAAGGAAGGAGAAAGGAAAGAGAAAGAAGGGAGAGAGGGAGGGAGAAGTAGGAGAAGGGAGGGAAATAGAGGAGACAGAGACAGAGACAGAGAGACAGAGAGAGGGGGAGGGAGAGAGACAGAGAGACAGAAAGACAGACAGAGACGGAGACAAAGACAAAGACAAAGACAAAGATAGAGAGAGGAGACCAAGAGTGACTCATTGGGGGGGGGGTGTTGATAGATATTGCTAGTGGAATCTTAATTACATGTTAATTAATTGAATAGTAGATTTGTAATGGATAAAGTCAGCATGATGATGTGATTTCTTCCGGTGGACATCAAAGGTTATGGTTACATATCCTCAGAGTTCTGGATATTGGGAGTAGAGTATTTGTGGGTTATGATGAGATCAAATATATGACAATCCCCTTGAATGGATGAGATAAAGGGACATTGAAGATCATGAGAGATATAGAGAGACTAATTAAAACTGAGAAGTTTGAAGGTATGTCAACATATATGGTGAAATCCCCAGGGATAAGGAAACCCCATATACTTGCAGTATAACTAGTTTGGTTGGATTAAAGAAGACTATGAGACAATTACTGGGCTCTTTAAGAAAAAATGGAACTGATGAATAACTACTATGAGGATTTGGATGAGGTGATGACATCTGGGTGGAAGGAACCTCAAAGGAGAGGGAGATGAGTGATGGGAGAAGGGGAGGGCTCTGAAATGTCAGTGGGAAGCAAGGAGTATGTCCCTTACCTCATGGGGTTGTTGTGAAAATCAGATGAGATAATGTCTGTAAAGCACACTGAAACCCATAAGACTGTACAAATGTCGGCTATTATTATTGTGGTTATTTTCATACATAAGGAAGATTAGCCTGACAGTGGTATGAAGGATAGACTGAAGAAAGGAGAGTGTAGAGGTCAGAAGGCTATTGGAATAGTGCAAATGGGTGTTAATGAGCATCTGTACACACACACTTACCATCATGTTTTTATCTACATATTCATGCACACACTTGCACGCACATCCTTGGGGGAAAGGGTAGACTTGTCTGCCTGCCAAAACTCAGCATAAACAAAAGAGGAGAGGGAGGCTGAGTGGTGCCCCCTGCATTGCTCAGCTAAGGTCAGGGAAAGCATTCAAAAGCAAACAGGGCCTGAGTGCTCAGGGGCCTTTGTGCTGGAGACCGCCCAGCAATTTTTGGCAACCATAAGTGCCATCTTTGCTGCCTGCTGCCCAGGCAACCAACAGCTGCCAAGGACATCTTCAGACAGCCCTAGTGCTTCTGGCCAATAAACTTAGATCCTGAAACCCAGCTTGCCCAGGAGGTGCCCCTAGAGACTCCATATTAAGAAGTTATGGAAAGCATATATTGTAGGACTAAATCCAAACCAAGTCGGGTTTGGGGACTGGGGAGGAGAAGTGGATAAATATAGCTACCAAAACAACTCTTTTGAAAACATCTGGTTAAATCTAGCCAGATACAATTTAGTTAAATTCATTTGAAATATTTATTATTCACTATATTAAAAGTACTGTGTCAATTGCTAAAGAAGATAAAAACTTTCAAAAAGATTTGAATTGATCAAAAAATAAATATGCCACACATCTATTATGTAGCAGGCACTGGATTTAAAGAAATAAAAGTAATACAAATAATTTATATTTGATCCTAGAGATATAGGGAACCACTGTGATATACTGAGGAGGAGGGATATCTGATTAGACCTACATTTTAGGGAAAAAAAGTCACTGTAGAAGGAATGATGAAGGTGGATTAGGGAGGAGAGAGAGATGAGGCAAGGAGAGTAATTAGGAGACTATAGCATTTTTTGTTGTTTTTGTTCAGTTATTTCAGTTCAGTTCAGTTTCAGTCAATTATCTCAACTCTCTGTGACCCCACTGGAGGTTTTCTTGGTAGAGATTCTAGAAATGGTTTGCCATTTCCTTTCTCTAGCTCATTTTACAGATGAGAGACAAACAAAATTAAGTGACTTGCCTAGCATCATAGGTCAGATTTGAACCCATGAAAATGAATATTCTTGATTCTAAGCCAAAAGACCTATCCACTGTGCCTCTCTAGGTGAGAGGTGAAATGGTCTTGAAGCAGGGGAGATAGTTGTATCGGGGAAATAGAAGGGGATAAACACAAAATATGTTGTGCAGGGAGAAATAAGGTTTATTTTCTAATTTTATTAAAACTTTTTATTCTCAAAACATGCATGGATAATTTTCAACATTCACTTTTGCAAAACCTTGTGTTTCAATTTTTTTTCTCCCTTCCTTACCCTCATCCCCACCCCTAGACAGCAAGTAATCCAATCTATACATATTTCCACAATTATCATCTGCACAAGAAAATCAGATCAAAAAGGGAAAAGTAAGAAAGAAAACAAAATGCAAGCAAACAACAACAACAAAATAAAAATTCTATATTGTGATCCACACTTAGTCCCCATAATCCTCTCTCTGGGTGAAGATAGTCCCTTTGGAACTGGCATGAATCACCTCACTGTTGGAAAGAGATACATCAATCAGAATTAACCATCATATAATCTTGTTGTTGCCATGTACAATGTTCTCCTGGTTCTGCTCATTTCACTTAGCATCAGTTCACGTAAGTCTCTCCAGGCTTCTCTTAAAATCATACCACTAATCAAATTTTTTATAGAACAAAGATATTCTATCACATTCATATATCATAACTTATTCAACCATTCTCCAGCTGATGGGCATCCACTGGAGAAACAAGATTTATAAACTAATTATTTATGAAGGTGGAATGAGTGTGATGAATTATGAATGATACTGAGGTTGTGAACCTGGGAAACTGGAAGGATAGTATTGCCTTTGACATAAATTGGAGAGTTAAGAAGAAGGCCAGATTTGGGAGGAAAGAGAAACCTAAAGGACATCTGGTTAGAAATATCCAGTGTTGGTTACATAGGAATGATGGTCAGGAGAAAGGTTAGATTGAGTTAATACATAGATGTGGGAATCATCTACCTAGAGATAATACTTCACATAATTGATTATTTGTGCTTCCATAGGAGCTTTCATAGTCACTGAGTGAAACAGCTTAGAAAGAGAAAAAAAAGTCCCAGGACATAATCTTAAGAGTACACTTATAATTCAAAGATGATATATGGATAATGATCTAGCAAAGAAGATTGAGGGATTTTAATGGGAGGAGAATAAAGAAAGAATGATGTTATAAAACCCAATACAGGAGAGAATATACAGAAGAAAATGATGATTAATTGTGTTAAACTGAGTAATTAAGAAGGCTTGAGAAGAGCCATCAGAGTTGTCAGTTAGGTTACCGAATGGTAACCTTGGAGCAGTTTCATCAGAATGATGAGATGTGAAGCAAGGACTGAGGGCTTGAGATGTGGTCATAAAGTGGTTTTTTTTTTTTGTTTGTTTGTTTTTTGGTTTTTTTTTTAAGTGGTTTGATTGAATAAGGGGGGAGAGATGTAGAATACTAAGTAGAGATAATGGTGAAATTTCATGAAGGATTAAAGATGAGAGAGATTCCTTAAAGTTCTATGAAAACTTCCTAAACTCTCTTGGTCTGGGAGGGGGATAAAACTAATACAAATAACTCTCATGGTATTACATGACAAATAGGGATGTGCTGTGGGAAGTCATTACCCAACTGGGGAGGTCAAGAAAAACTTCCTGGATCAGGTGGTGGTTGAAAAAGACTTTGAAGAACGCGTAAGAATTCAACAAATGAAGAAGTAAAGAATGGTCATTGAAGCTATATTAAATAGAGTAAATGGCGGCACAATGAAAGACATGTTCAGGAAGCAAATAGTTGAGCACTTCAGTTAAAAATATGTTACATGCAGAAGTGTAATATGGGATATGCTTGGAAAGACAGGTGGGCAGAATGTGAAGGGCCTTACATGGTAGAAAGAAGAGTTTGGACTTTGTTATTGGGCAATAGGAAGTCACTGATGATTTTGAACAAAGGATTGACAAGAGTAGATATATGTGTAAGGAAATCTTACCTAGTATCAATGTATTAAAAAGGATAGATTGGGTGAGGGAAATATTACAGTTAAGAGGTTATTGTGATAATCTAGGTAACTGCTCATGAACAAAACTGTAATAAGATCCATTTACCTCTGAAACAAATTCAGCTTATTAGAAGAAAAAAGGAGAGGTGGGATGCAAAAGCAATAGTGGTTCAGACCAGTAGTCTTAAACAACCACAATGGAGGCTGCTACATCATGGATTTGGCTCTCTGTGGGCCCCATATTGACTTCATTTTAAAATGTAATGCTTTATTGTATTTTTGTTTATTTTATTAAACATATCCCAATTATGTCCAGTTCAGGTTGCACTCAGAAGTGTTTTAGTCTACTTGATAATTCTGGCATAGAAAGCAATCCCTGTATAGATATAGTCATGCCTGGATAGATTCCAGATAAATCTTAAGGATTGGAACTATGCATTTTCTAACACAATTGTCTTGGTACCCTCATGCCTCCTCAGGTTTTGTTCCCCACCATTGTTTAGTGCTAATAATTAGCACCCTAGTTTCTTAACTACTTAACATCAAATAACTTTTACAAAGAAATATCTAGTCAGTCCATGAACATATATTAAACACTTACTATATGTGAGATACTGCACTGTATATTGGGACTATAAGGAAAGGCAAAAATCAGTTTCTGTCCTCAAGAAGCTGACATTCTAATGGAGGAGAGACACACTGAGTAAAAAAAAAAATAATAGCCTGATGAAACTGAAAGATTTTAAGATATTAATAAGAAAAACACCAAAACTCAATGGAAAATTTGATATAAAATATCCAAGAAATATGAAGAAAACATTAAAGATTAATTACAAGACGCTCATAAAAGACAAATTGTTTGCTTATTCTATTTGAAAATGTTATCAACATTCTTAAAAACTCATCATTTCTAAGTTTGAAAAAAAGGCTGGGTCTGAGTTGTGCCTAATAGGGTCATTCTAAAGACCTAAACTGGGTAGAAAAAGGTAAAAAGGAAGAGTTATAATAAAATAATAAAAATGGGGCTTGAAAGGACGAACTAATACAGAGAGAGAAGATGGAAGTAGAGAGCTGGTAATGTTAAAACTTTTTCTCATTTAGGCTGAAAAGGAAACAACATGTATATCTGGAGGAGAATAGAAGTCTTCGGATCTTTAGAGAAGAATAGCAATTTGAACATAATAGGCTTTTAATTTCATGTGCAATCATCTTTTTTATAATATTATGTTATAAATATGCTTGTTTTATTCCATAAATTAAAAGTAAAATAAACAAATATGGAAAAATATTTATATGTAATGGCAGTCTGGAACATGTACTGATGCCATGAATGGCATTTTTCCATGTGGTAAAGATAACAAGAAGCTTTTTTCCTGTTTTGGGGACAAAGGCAATGATATGGAATGGAAATATCCTAGAGGAACCGTGAATCATGCTTGAACATTCAGGATCTGGTTCTAGTCTGCTAATCACATGGTGAAGAGGGGATACCCTATGATTAGCTGGGGAGACATTCAAAGAATCTTGTTAGTGTTAGCCACTTTTTTCTTTACCTCAGTTTTCTGAGAGTAGCTCTAATGGAGGATGCAATCTTATGAGTTTAAAATATCCAAAGGGATTGTTTGTAATCTGATATCCAGAGTTCATGTAAGTAGCCAGTGACACATTAATGCCCCAAGGAATAAGGAGAGACTGCAAGGGTCTCAAGAATGACTTTCAAGGTTTCAAGAGACCTTCAAGAGTGACCACAGCTGTAGCTGAGACAAATATTCATTAGGCAGAAATGTCTCCTTATGGACATGGACTTGGTGGGATGTATGCCATGTAGGACTTGAGCTAAGTTTTGAACTTTTTCTCTAATTGAAGCCAAAATGATATAAGGAAAGTATTCTTTTGAGGAATTGGGGAAACTTTGTGTGCCTTGTTCATATTATATCTTTGAAATGAATATCCCTTTGTCAAAGCTACCCAAAGTTAAGTAGTTAAATGGAAGTGGGAAGCTAGTGACTGGTCCCTAAAATGGGAGGAATAGAACCATGGAAGCTTAAGCCAGTGGCAGTAAAGTTGAGACATCTCTCAACACCTCAGGGCTTTATAGAACCTTGAAGGGGTGAATATAATTAACCTGGGTATTAGAGGAAGGGTCAGAAGGCTTATGCTACATACAGATGAGATACATACAGGGTAAATGGGAAGTTATTTCAGAAGAAAGGCACTGGAGGAGTGGGGTAGGGAAGTCAGAGGAGGGGTGATGAGAAGAACAGCAATGAATTCTAGCAGAAGATGGGATTTGAGCTAAGTTTTGAAGGAACCCTGAAACCAGGAGGATGCAACAAGGAGGGAGAAATTTCAGGTATGGGACCCAGCCAGTAATGAAATTTAGAATTGGGAAATGCAATGTTATAGATGAGGAACAGTAAGAAGGTCACTGTCACTAGTTCATAATGTGTGAGGAAGGCAGTAATGTTTAAGAATAGTATATAAGTTGGGGTAGCTGGGTGACACAGTGGATAGAGCACCAGCCCTGAAGTCAGGAGAACCTCAGTTCAAATCTGATGTCAGACACTTGACACTTCTTAGCTGTGTGACCCAATTGCATCAGGTAAAAAAAATATATTATATAAGTTTTGGGTAGGAAGTGGTCAGGCTGTGAAGAACTTATTTTTCTTCAAAGCCATAACTAGAATCAAATATAAATATTCCTTTCCCTTCCCCAGAATTCCTGGAACACTATCTCCCTTTAGTCTCTAGGAAGAGGAAATTGACATTTAGCTTTTTTCATACATAGTGCTAGTCCCACTAAATTCATGTCCAAATTTGGAAGAATTGATAGATGAGTCCTTGTCTCTATTTTCATTGGGCTAAGTCCCAAAACTTACTCCTGAAGGTTAATCCTTGTTCTTCTACACATTGATATTGGACTGGCTACAAAGTCAGGATGCTGAAATATTCTCCTGACCTTTCAAAAATAAGATGGTTGGAATTTCCCATTCCTTAAAATTGAAAATAAGAACTTGGAAACTAAGGACTGGTCTCCATAATTATCATGGCCACATATCAACTTCAGCAGGTTTCTCACTGGACACTCTCAGCAAAGAAGTCAAAACAAGAAGGAGCAACCAATGAAAAGTACTTGATTGTTAGTGTTTTATTAAAGATACTCCACATTCTCATTATAATGATTAGCAAGAGTCTACCATTTATAATAATCAGCAGACTGGATCCAGTACAGGATGACTACACTTCCTGAAGGTTTTCCTATTATGATGCTGCTGAAAACAAGGGATCCAGGCTCCTCTATGAGAAGAAATAGCTTCAGGGAAACTATAAGTTAGGCTAGTCACTGATATAGAAACATTTTTAAAGATATAGGAAAACTTTGTATTTAGCCTGTCTTCTCTCAGACATCTAGAGGGGAAGATAAGAACTTCTTGGCTTATTCCCAAGGCTTCAATGAGTATCTTGTGCCCCACAAGACTTCTCCTCCTGTGAAAAATTACTCTATTCCTTTAAAATTCAGTTAAGTCCTTCTATTTCCCAGAGATTAAATACAAAAATATATACAAAATAATACCAAGTCTTAATGGAAGTCTTCAGGTGGAGATGGGAAAACCATATCTCCTTGAAATTTTAGTTCTTTCTACATATTTTTGTATTTACTTATATACATGTCATTTCTTCCCCAACAAAATATAAGCTCCTTTGAGGTTTGGGGATATGTTGATTTTTGTCCTTGCCTCTCCAGCACTTGGAATGGTGCCTGGGACAGAGTAAGCTTTTATGTTTGTTGAATTGAATTGAGTTATGGTGGAAGTTTTGTTGAAGGGATTTCTGGTTTTGAAAGGTATTTGCCAAGATATCATCTTCCTTTTTTATAATTATGTGATTCTGCAATTTGGAGATGGAAGATATGATGAAGGAAGATGTAGGAGCTGGAAGGTCAAAATCTCTTAACAGTACTCTTATGACCAGAAAAATACTGAAACTTACACTGTTATATTCCCTCCCCACATCCTCTTTGAGTCTGATGAACTTTCTCTTTTCTGCTTTAAGTCCAAATGCTCCCCTGAAAGTCTGGAAGGCGAGCTCCCTGCACCATATGCATATGGACATGGCTGTTTACTGTAAGGGCAGGAGTGTGTATGGGGTATATGGTCTCCCAAAGCTTGACATATGATGTACATGATTCTGATTCTTCATGTTCTGTTAAGGCCAGAGACTAAATCACAAATGTCACACCGTTACAAGTACATCCAATTACATCTGGTAATCTGGTGAATCAAATTATGATAATTAATAGAAGTCACCTGATTTTCTACATTGTTACAAAGAAATTGCATCTACTGTCTTTTCTCCATCCTTAAACTCCTTCCCTTTAGGCTGCAAGCATATTCAGGTGTACTCCATCCCAGAAAAGTCTTTCTTTGATCCTATTGCCTTCCCAAGCTATTATTCCATATTTCTTCTCATATTCATTGCTAAATTCATAAAAAGAATTATCTTTACTCAAGGCATCAAGAGAAACTTTGGTAGTTCAGCTGCTATACTCATCAGTCATTTTTCAGTCATATCTGATTCCTTATGACACTATTTGGATTTGCTTGCAAAGATACCAGAGCTCATTTTAGAGATGAGGAAATTGAGGGAAACAGGATTAAGTGATTTGACCGGGGTCACACAATTGGTGTCTAAGGTCATATTTGAATCCAGGTCTTCCTGACTCCAGACCCAGCACTCTTTTCACTGCATCATCTAACTTCCCCTACATAAATCATTCTATAGAAATTACTTTTTAAAGGTCACTAAACTAATCACTAAATACAATGGCTTTTTTTTCAGTCTTCTTCCTACCTAACCTCTCTATAACATTTAATATTGTTGATCTGCTCCACTGGCTTCCCATATTATCATGCTTTCTTCACTTTTTTCTGTTTTTTTTCTTACTGATCTTCACTACTTTTTTTCTGTTACTCCCCCAATTATCACCCCTTAGATGTAAGGCTCTCCCATACTCTCCTCTTGACTTTGACCCTCTTCTTTTCATACTTATATTTTCCCCTGGAAATCCCATCTTCTTCACCCCAAGTCTCTCAATCCTGTATTTAACACCCTGCTGGACATCACAACCTGGATGTCCCACCACCACTTCAAACTCACAATCCAAAACTAGACTCACAATCTTTTCCTCTAAATATATTTCTCATACTAATTTCATTTTTTGTTGATGGCAAATACAATCTTCCTAGGCACCCAGGGTAAATAGTTATTTTAAATTCTTTCTTTTCTTTCACTTCTAAAATATAATCAATAACCATTTGTTCCTCTCCACTCACATCTCTGTTATCCAACTTCAGGTCCTTCCACCACCTGCCTAGAGTATACCAATAAGCTCATAATTGGCCTACTTGTCTCCAGAATTGGTACTTCCATTTCTTCCATATCCAAATCTTCTGAAAGTTTAGTCTTGTTCCCTAATCACTTTAAATGACTCCTCAAAAACTGTATGAAAATTCCTATTTCATTTATTCAAGGCCCTCCATTACCAAACAAATCTATCTTTCCAAATTTAATGTGCAGTACTCCCTTCCATATAACCTCTGCTCCAGGCTAACTACTCAAAAATGGTTTGTCTATACTTGTATATTAAAGAAATACAAAGATCACAGGATCAAAACTTGAATAAAATAATTCTGGTTGCCTTAGACTTCAGGACCTAGAAGAAAAGACACTGATTTGGCTTCTAGAGATCTGGGTTCAAATACCATTATATATTAACTTTTTGATCTTGAAGATGTAATTTCCTTGTTGTGAAGTTCATATTGCTAATAATTAAAATGGTGTTATTAATCTTGACAAAAATCTACTTCCCAAAGTTTTTGTGGGAAAAAAAATGCTTTATGGAACCTTAAACAGGATAGAAATGTGAGCTATCATCAAGAAAAGGAAACTGAGAACTATGAAATGAATTCGAATGTGATAGCTTTTGTAGGACAGAAAGTGCCCAGACAATTTTCAACATTAATTTTTTGGAAAGATTTTGAGTTCCAAATTTTTCTCCTTCCCTTCTTCCCAAGACAACAAGAAATTTTATATAAGTTATACATCGAATCCCCTCTTTCCAATATCTATGTTCTCCTAGTGACAGTACATGGCTTCATTATGTGGAATACCACACTCTCATAAGACTTACCACAGCATGCAAAGGGCAGCAGATTGACCCAATGGACAGAAGCAGGCTGTAGTATGTCATAAGTAGTGGATTGTGTGTGAGAAGCAGCAGAAGAGATGTCACCAAGAGTATGCATGATTAGAACAGAAACTGAGTAGGTTACATATCAAGAGCAAGGGAAAACAGATGTACACAAAAAGGTCAGTTTGTCAATCAATAAACAAGCATTTAATATCATTTAATAATCAGTGTGTACCAGGGATAGAAAGAAAGGAAAAAGTCCTTGCTTCTCCTCAAGGAGCTTACATTCTAATGGGGGAAGAAAGTCAAAAGCATTTATTAGTCACCTGTTAAATAGTGGATAATGAAGAGTAAGTCATTAATGAGAAAATAGAGAGTAAAGAAGAAAAAGCAAAGAAGATCACGATAGACTTCTTGAAAAATGTGGGATTTAAAATGAATCTTGAATCCAGGGAAGTCAGAGTACAGATGGAATTGAGGAAGGACAGCATTATATCTTGGGATATAGCTTGTAAAAAAATTGCTCAATTGGGAGATGTATTGTATATGAGGAAAAGCAAGAGGGGGCAAGTTTGTGAAGGGTTTTAAGTGCTAAGGGATTTTATATTTGATCTTGGAGTTTAATAAGGAGTCATTGAAGTTTATTTAATATGGCATGGAGATGTGACACAGGATTGGACTTTTGTAAGATAATTTGTCAATTGAGTGGAAGATGGATTGAAATGAGAAGAAAGAAGCCTGAGAAAGGGAAACCAATCAGCAGACTATAGAAGAAGCCCAGATTTGAGGTGATGAGAGCCTGCACTAAGCTGAGTAGAGAGAAGTGGGTATACATAAGGAATGTTGTGCAGGTAAAAACAAGACAACAGGTTGAATATATGGGATATGGGGAGAGTAGTGTGATGAATCCAAAATGACACCCAGGTTGTGATTTTAAATGACTAGGAAGATGATGGAGTCCTTGACAGTAACAGGAAAGTTCAGAAAGTGAATGAGTTTGGGGGAGAAGAAAGATGAGTTTTGTTTTGGACATGATAAGTTTAAGATGTCTAAGAACATCCAATCAGAGATGTCCAAAATGGGACATAGATATAGAGATGACTGAACCCATAGGAGCCAATGAAATCAGTTAATGAGAGTATAGAGTAGTGTAAGAGAAAAAAGAGCATCCAAGACAGAGCCCAGAGAGGTACCTGTGCTAAATGAGTAGCACCTGGATGAAGAATCAGCCAAGGAAACTAAGAGTAGTCAGATAGGTAGGTAGGAGAACCTGGACAGAACATTAGGGAGAAGAAAGGGATGACAGTTATCAATATTTCTGAGAAGTCAAAGGAACAAGGAGTGAGAGGGCAATTTTTTTTTGCCAGACTGCAAAAAGTCTAGAAGTGAGTGAAAAGAAATAAGGCAGAGGCAGAATGTAACTAACTTTTTAAAGCAGTTTAGGAGAAATGAGGAGGACTCATAGGATGAGAACCAGTATGTTGCACAAGTCCTATATGGAGAATCTCTGGAGACACAGAGATGAGAATTATGCAGAAAAAAGGGGGACAAGATACAGTATAGAGAAATGGAAAATGTGCTGGACTTTAATAAGAAGATACCATTCCACTTATTAGCTTATTATCTAAACAAATTTACTTCTCTCAGGATCTTTTTTTTCCAGGCATTGACACTTGTACAGCCCACTCCTTGGGTCAATTATGAGGATTTTTGTTTTGGTAAATTGTGAATGATCAGAGATAAGGGAGTGACTGTTATCTGCCTTAATATGCAGGAGAGGAGCACCTGTGTTGAAGGGATCCATGAAGTGAGAAACTTGTGGTTCCAAGGTCAGTGCTGGAAGCAGGGTTTGAAAAACAGAGGATCCCCTGCATCATTGCTATCCCCTGCTCCTCTTCCTTCTTTCCCTAAGAGTTGGACAAAAGGGATTCAAAGTACAGACTCTCCTGCAGGAGTTGTTTTTTATGAATACAGCCTTAATTGATGATAGCAAAACAAACATTTGCTTTGGTAATCCATGCTGAGTTAGACACTCAGCATTATTTTAATTAAGTCTTTTGAATGATGAATCTCCGCAAAGCAGATGTTCTTGAGTATTCAGGTATATAAATAAAAATAACATTAGAATTGGATCAGCCTGTGATTTTATCGCTCTCACACACATTAAAAGGAGCAAATTGTTTGGAGTTGGAAGGAAAGGGAAATTTGTAGACCAACTGCTTCCACCTGCTTTGAATTATGGTGATGTTCTCTGCAATAGCGCAGCGAGGAAAGGAGCACACAGCCCCATTGTGGTGCATAATGCCGGTATGGGTATTAGCAGATGTATTTTGCCTGGTCCATTTACAGCTTGTCAGGAGCAGATTACCCCAGCAGTGCTCTAGAGAGGCCTGAATGTTTCACGGATTGACTTCTTTATTTAAATGATCTACACGGTCTCCTGCTACATTTGGCTAGAGAATTTAAGGGGAATAAAAAATGCCGGTTGTGAAGATCAAATGATTTGGAGTCATGGATTATGCCCCTTCCTGTATCCTCCTGGGGAACATTTGCCTCAGAAAGCTACAACAGGCTGCTGGGCAGTGACTGCTGAGTCTGCCTCTGCACTCTGAGAACACAAGTATTTGAAAAGGAATGGAGAAAGGACTAGGGAAGTGACTCCACTCAGGATTCTGCACACAGTAGGTGCTTAATAAATATTTGCTGTTTTTTTATCTTAATTTTAATTCTTGCTAACACAGTTCATTTTAGTGATGAAAAAGTACAGGCATGATTTTGTGCATGATCTTATCTTTCATGTATTCCTCATGGTGCTAACCATAGCCCCTTTTTACCTGACCTAGGGCACTGGCCATCCTCTCCTGTCATTAAGTTCAAACCCTCTTTTTTTAAGTTGAAGAAACTGAAGCACCAAAATTATCAAGTAGATTCCAGCCTAGGACTTTTTGTATTGGGTTATCTAATCAATTATAAAGCATTCATCGAGTGCCTTCTATGTACGAGGCACTGTGGGAGACTCTGGAGATAAAAGTACAAAGAAAGAAACAATCCAAGTGTCAATAAATAAATATATATATATAAGATATCAACGCAATACACAATAGTTAAAAACAAAGGGAAGGGAAGGAGGGTCCTAACAACGTGAGTGGATAACAAAAAATTTACTGAAGAAGATGAGTTTTCATCTCAAAAGAAGGGATTTTTTGAGCAGGGAGAGAATTCCAGATTTAGGAGATGACCAGAAAAAAACGTCAAAGTGTCTCTCCCATGAGCATAAATATTTTAAAAGAAATTGGACCACAAATTAAAGGAATGAAACTCTGGTGGTAAACTATCAGGTAACAGAGAACGTTGGTGAAAACTCAGGACTTCCCTTATGAATCATGGTGCAATGGTTAGAGTGCTGGACCTGGAATCAGAAAGACTACACTTTATGAGTTCAAATCTGGCCTCTGACACTTATTAGCTGTGTTACCTTGCTCAAATCACCTAAAGTGCTTACTATGTGCCAAACCAAATAGAATCAAATAGAAAAAATGACAGTCCTTGCCCTCAAAGAGTCACATATTATTCCTAATGGGAGAGAGAGCAAATACATGTATGAAAACATGCAGAATATATACAAAATGAATAGTGTCCAGAGGGAGAGTAGTAGTAGCAGTTGGGGACAGGATGGGGAGGAGGAAATATTTAAACCTGTCCCACATTTCTCTTCCTTCTAAACTAAACAAGTATGGCATGGGGGAATATACATGTAAATACGGCACAAGATGGAATATGATGGGGGGAATAGAGTATTTTAGGAAAATGGAAAGAAGAAGACATCAAATGTAAGTCAGAGAATTAGGGAATGAGAGGGTTAGACTGGACGGTGTCTCACTTTCTTCCCAGGACTGACATCCTGGTACTGTGTAAAAGCATTTTGAGTCATAACTTAAGACAGCAGACTAATGAGTTGCCCCTGGAGCATCTTCTTTACATATTATCTTTCATCCCCAGCTCCTTATGTTTGGAGAAAATACTCTGAAGATTTCCCTAGTGGGTTTTTTCCCTCTACATCAGTGGTATAATTGCGGGCCCTACCAACTCCACCAAAAGCAATATCCCAAAGAGTCATTTATTAAATCTTTATGCCTCTTCACTGTATAAATAATGATTTGAGAAATTGGGCGGAAGTTATATAAAGGAGTCTGGTGGTTAACTCTGACACTATTTATATTTCTTTTCTAAAATAATTAAACATCTCGTTCATTTAGAAGATCATGTCATGGCTGCCATAATATGTTTAATATTTTTATTGCAAGCCATTTAACTTGGAATTTTGTTAAATTAATTGCCAAGTGTAAACTTTATTTAAGAGACTCCATCAGAACATATAGTTATGCAGCCGTAAAGGATTAATGCTGCGTCCATTAAAGGCCATTACCTTGAAACTATCAGACTATTCCTCATCATATTCGATAGCAAATCATTATCAGAATGTTAGGTCATCCTCCCTGGTGTCAGGACCTTAAAAATTAGAGATGATACTTACTTTCCCAACCGAGTGATGATTGTCTGTCTCTGTCTTTTGGAATGTAGAGAAAGGAAGGAAAGGGGGAATTATTTGCAGGATAACAGCTTTGGCCAAATTCTAACAACTAGGCATGTTAGCAATAAAAAATAATTGTTAGCATTTATATGGTGCTTTAAAGTTTGCAGAGCACTTTATGGTGAAGACATAATCACATGTTCGAGATGGCTACAACTCTAGAGATGATTTTACTCAACTCCATCATTTTAAAGATGAGGAAATCAAGTCCCAAACCAAAATGGCTGACTTCCCTAAGTCAAACAGCTGGTAAAAACCAAAGTCAAGATTTAAACCCAATTCTTAAAGTGGGTAGTACTCTACCAACTACACCATTCTGCCTCTCCCCACTTTGTTTACAGACATAGAAATTGAGGTAATGGGCTTAAATGATTTTCCTAAAATCAAAAAATCATAACTCCAAATATAATGCTCTTTCAGAATGGACCCAGTTATCTCTTCTCCATTGCATTATGACAAAGCACATTGGTCATCCATTTTTCCCTTGAAGATCTTCAGTAATAGAATAGTTCACTACTTTCCAAGAAGCCCATTACTCTTTTGAAAAGCTTCAATTGTTAAGCAGTTTTTGCCTACCCACAGTGGCTATTCCCTTCTACCAGAGCCAAGCAGAATAAGTCTAATTTTTATTCCATGTGTAATTATACTGATAGATCATTACTCCTTCCCAGTACTTATGTACCCATGCTCTGAGGATCTAGTGCTCTCCCCACTTTTTTAAAGAAGCAGTTCCAGGAGATGATAGCAGAAAGAAGGAGAGAAGGAGAACCCACCACCAAATTCCAAGATATATCAGAAGCTGCTGTTGGCAGAAGTGCCACCTAGATACTGGGAGAAGAACACAGGCAGCAGTGACTCACCATGAACCTTCCAGTCACTGAAGCCATTCCTTTATTTTCTCAATGAACATTTATTAAACACTTATTAATCAGACTATGTATTAGGTACTGTGAGGAGAAATAATATGCACATAGATAATTATGAAATGTAGACAAAATAAATATAGAATAATTAAAAAAGATAAGATAATAGCAATATGTGAAATTGGGACGAGGAAATGTATAAGCTGATACCTGAGCTGATTCTGGAAGAAAGCTCAGGATTCTATGAGACAGAAGTGAGATGGCAGTGCTGCATAGTGTAAGAAATGGAGTAGGCATTTTCCATAGAATCTTGTAAGTTTGGATCTGCTGTACCCAGAGAGAGAACTGTGGGGACGTAGTGTGGATCACAACATAGTATTTTACTATTTTGTTGTTATCTGCTTGCATTTTGTTTTCTTTCTCATTTTTTCCTGTTTGTTCTGTTTTTTTCTTGTGTAGCATAATTGTGGAAATAGATATAGAACAATTAATTGCACATTTAACATATATTGGATTACTTTCCATGTAGGGGAGGGAATGTGAAGAAGGAAGGGAAAAATTTTGGAACATAAGGTTTTATAAATATAAATGTTGAAAATTATGCATTTGTTTTGAAAATGAAAATATTTAATAAAAAAGAAAAATAAATAAAAGTGGAAATAGGCGGTCATGTATTTAAGGATTAAGGAAAATGCTGCTTTGTTCACATTCTAAAAGCGTCACTCTTAACAGAACAATATAGTAAAGTGATAGCTGGACAGCTGAATGTAGGAGCTACAGAGAATGATAGTGATGAGCTGACCTTCTGAGGACTAGAAAAATATAAATGGAGAGTCAGAAGAGAGAGGGTGCTGCCAATGGGAAGTAGCAACTTCTATTGAGAGCAGCATCAAATGAGTGTTATAGAAGGCAAATAGCATAGGTACAGAGGAGCTGTGAAACAGAGCACAATATGTGGGGAAAATAATATTTGTCCCTCAACTAGAACCCTCCTGGATTTATTCAGGTAAATACTAAGTCACGGATATTGAACAGGTTTCTGTGGATGTTAGTTCACAGAATTGGTGGATATCCCACCATATATGACTCATATATGAGTCCTGTTTGTTTCCATTAATGAGAAAAATAAGACATTTTTGTTTTGAGATGAGGAACTGGTAACTACCCTTATGAAATATTAATTACTTAAATTCCTAGAATATTTGGATAAAGACAAGTCAGAAGAATGAAAGGTCTCTAGAATATATTCAGTCTCTTTATGTCAGGAAGGAGCCTCTAACACAAAGTTTCCATGATGACACACCTTTCAAATTCTTGAGATTCTCTCTCAATGTGAGAGAGGTTTTCACTATCATCAATAACCTGGATAACCTGGATACTCTCAAAGTTGTCTGCATTCTTCCCAAAATGGGAGATCTCAGAATGGAATAAAATACTCTAGATTGAGAGAAAGGGTCCAAGCAGAACCTGGGAATGATTAAGTGAATCTCAAATAAATTTCCCTCATCCTGGACATGATGGCTCAATTTAAGGCATCATTAGGTCCCTTTAACTTTTATAGTTGTCATAATTCACTGTTGATTCATCTTGAGCTTGTGGTCCACCAAGACTCCTAAATATTTGTTATTAAAACTATTAGCTAACCATCCTATACTTGTGAAGTTGATTGTTTTTTAAGCCAATCATACCATTACTGGATTTTATTCTATTAGATTCAGCCCAAAGTTCTGAATTCTTTCATCTAACATATTAGCTGTCTTAAATTAGATACACTGTATATTTTATAAATAAAGCTCATAGGTATGCCAGTATCATAGATTTAGAGCTGGCAGGAATCTTGGAATTCATCTAGACCAATACAGATACCTTTTATTTTGTTTTATTTACTTTTTTTAGAGACAATTTACTTTTTTAGAGCCACACAGCTAGTAAGTGTTTGAGGCTCAGGTCCTCCCACCTCCTGGGCTAGTGCTCTATCCACCATACCCAAACACTCTGCCCAAATACCCAGCACTTGCTGCCCAAACACTCTTTATTTTATAGATGACAAAAGTGAGTTGAAGAGGTTAAGTTAGGCCCAAGATTATATAAATAGGGCTAGAGATGAGATTTGAACTTAGGTCCTATGATTGGTTCCAATATTTCTTCCTTCTATTCTATTCTATACATAGCTTTATATGTCTTCATCCAAATCCCTAATAAAAATATAGGTCTACAAGAAAATGAAGTAATAGGCAAATAGTTATACATGTATGAACACACATACACATCAAATTAGTCAAAATATAATAGCTCTATATAAAAACAACTTTAAATGAGCCTTCAGGTTAACCCAAATAGCAGCCAGACCATGCAATCATTGTGTATCACTAACCATGCAGCTTTTGCTTTTACTGTATGGATTATTTCTAGAAATATCACCATAAGATGAACTGTGCTAATATACTGGTACTACTGTAACAATCATGTCAGGTATGGTCAGTGTGATTAGCAGAAACTTCCAAATGAAAGAGTAGAAGCAATAAGAAACAGGTAGGTTCATTAGACACTGTCAAGATTGTAAACTGATAGAAAGTTGGACCTGGTGAGACTAGCTATGTATCCTATATTGACAATCCAGAACAATGCTCTTACTATGCACATGAGTAAAGGCAGAATATTTTCATCATTTGGCAAATAGGGACTGATGATGAAGCCTGGATGGCATGAGTATCTGCTAATCCAGATGATGAGTTTATTTTGTCAATCAGGTTTTGGGGGCTTTTCCTCAAACCTACAACTGAAGAACCTTTGTAAACCATAAACAATGATAATGAAGGCATACCTTTCCAAAATCCTTGAAGATTTACAAAGCAATTTACACTATGAAAAAAAAATCTGATCTCTTATTTGTAAAGGGCTCTAAAATTTGCAAAATAATATGTTATTGGATAATTATAGCAATCCTTGAAAGTTATTGCTGAATTGCTTTAGTCATATTGAAATCATTTGGTGTTTTCTTGGTAAAAATATTGGAGTGACTTGCTTTTTCCTCCTTCAGATCTTTTTACAGATAAAGAGCAATGGCAAACAAAGTTAAGTGACTTGCTTAGAGTCACAAGGCTAGTAAGTGTCTAAGATCAGATTTGAACTTAGGAAGACGCATCTTTCTTACTCCAGGCCTGGTGTTGTATCCACTATATCACCAGACAGTTCTTAAATATAAATAACACAGGGGTAGAACCAAGATGGCGGAGAAGACACACATTTCTTTCTGAGTTTTCCTACTACCCTCACATTAATTACAAAATTCAACCTCTGAAATAGTGCTTGACTGATAGAATCCATGAATATTGCGAGTGCAACAAATTATCAGCAGAAGATAATTTCAAAGATCACCAGAAAAGGTCTGTTTTGATTAGGTGCAAGCACAGGCAGAGGCCAGGCAGAGGCAGGGAGAAAGAACAGGGAGACCAGTGCATGCTGAACAGACTCGGAGTAGGGGAGCAATTTCCACAGGGCAGAGAATGGGGAGGACTTTACTACAGTCTTGGCTACTATGCCCTGGTTGCAAGCCAGTAGATTAGCAGAGAAGTTATAAAACATCCAACACAAACGCAAAAGGTAAAGAGTGTACTTCAAAGTGCCAGTCTCATGGGACCTGGCCACACCCACCCAGCATTGGGAGCAATTCAGCCCAATCACAGCACAACTGCTGCCATTTAGTTCTGCCTGTAGACGAGGCTGGGAAAGCCTTCCTTGCCCTAAAAGCAGATTCCAACTTAAAAAAAAAAATGAGTAAAAAGGCAAAGTGAGATCTAACTATAGAAAGCTTCTATAGTGAAAGAGAATAGATTTCAAAGCCTGAGGAGACTAAAAGCAGATTGTCTACAGATTGAAACCTCAAAAGGTGATATAACCTGATCCCCACCACATAAGGCTCTCCTGGAAGAAATTAAAAAGAATCCTAAAAACTCCTAGGAAAACAGAATTTGTGAATTAGAAAAGAAAATACCTCCTTAAAAATTTTGTGAAAGGAAAAAAATTCCATAGAACAAAAACAACTCATTTAAAAGCTCAATTGGACAAATATAAAAAGAAGTAAAAAAAAAAGTAAATGAAAATAACTCATTAAAAATCAGAACTGAACAAATGGAAATGAATGACTCAATGAGACATCAAAAATCAATCAAGCAAAACCAAAAAAAAAAAAAAAAATAGAAAAAAAATTAAATACCTACTTGGGAAAACAATAGGTCTAGAAAATAGATCTAGGAGAGATAATCTAAGGATTAATGGACTCTCTGAAAATCATGATGAAAAAAAAGAGCCTAGACACTATTTTTCAGAAAATCATCAAAGAGAACTGCCGAGATGTCATAGAATCAGAAGGTAAAATAGCCATTGAAAGAATTCATCTCCTGAAAGAGACCCCAAAATTAAAACTCCAAGGAATATTGTGGCTAAATTTCAGAATTATTGGACCATGAAAAAATATTATAAACAGCCAGAATAAAAACAATTCAAATACGAATGAGCCACAATAAGGATTACTCAGGATCTAGCAGCTTCTACATTAAAGGATCGAAGGGCCTAGAATCTGATATTCTAAAAGTCAAAAGAACTTGAAATGCAGCCAAGAATAAATTACCCAGTTAAGCTGAGCATTTTCTTCTGGGGAAGAAGATGGACATTCAATGAAACAGGTGAATTTCACTTATTTTTTATGAAAAAACCAGAGCTAAACAAAAAAATTGTCTTCCAAATATAGGACTTAAGAGAAGCATAAAAAGAACTCTTGAGAACTGTATTTCTGTTATGGTCATACATAGAGAGTGAGTGTATAATTTGATTTTATTGTTATAATATAAAATAGGAACTAAAGATAGAAAGGGGAATGTACCTGAAAGGGGGAAAAGTGGAGGTAAAAAGAGGGAAATTACATCTCATATAAAGGCAAAGGAAACCTATTTTATCTGAGGGAAAGAAGGGAGGGAGATGAACATTCTGTGAATCTTACTCTCATCAGTTTTGGCTCAAAGAGAAAATATTAGACATATTTGGTTTACAGAGAAACTTCTCTCACCTCCTTGAAAAGTGGGAGGAGAAAAGTGAAAAGGGAAGGGGTAGGCTGAATAGGAGGCAATACAGAAATAGTAGGAGAAAGGTATATGAAAGGGGGAGGGACTCTAAAGGGGAGGGATTTCAAAGGGGGGACTGGTTGAGCAAGTGGTATCCCTAAGTTAAATACTGGGGAAGGGAATAAGAGAGAAAGAAAATAGAAAGGTATAATCTGGGGATAATAAAATGGCAGGAAATACAGGACTAGTAGTTTTAACTGTAAATGTGAATGGGGTGAACTCTCCCATAAAGTAGAAGCAGATAGCAGATTAGATTAAAAGCCAGAATCCTACAATATGTTGTTTACAAGAAACACATTTAAAGCCAAGTGATACATATAGAGTAAAGCAGGGTAAATAAGGGTAAAAGGCTGGAGCAGAATCTATTATGCTTCAGGTAAAGTTTAAAAAAAAAAGGGTTAGCCATCCTGGTCTCAGATCAAGCAAAAGCAAAAACTGATCTAATTAAAAGATATAAGGAAGGAAACTATGTCTTGCTAAAGGGTACCATAGATAATGAAGCAATATCAATACCAAACATATATGCACCAAGTGGTATGGCATCTAAATTCCTAAAGGAGAATTTAAGAGAGTTGCAAGTAGAAATAGACAGCAAAACTATAATAGTGGGAGATCTCAAACTTGCAGTCTCAGAATTAGATAAATCAAACCACAAAATAAATAAGAAATAAGTTAAGGAGGTAAATAGAATACTAGAAAAGTTAGGTATGATAGATTTTTGGAGAAAACTGAATGGAGACAAGAAAGAAGTATACTTTCTTCTCAGCAGTTCGTGGAACCTATACAATAAATTGACCATAATATATTAGGACATAAGGACCTCAAAATCAAATGTAGAAAGGCAAAAATAGTAAATGCATTCTTTTCAGATCATGATGCAATAAAAACTACATTCAATAAAGGGCCAGGAGAAAATAGACCAAAAAGTAATTGGAAACTAAATAATCTCATCCTAAAGAATGAATGGGTGAAACAGTAAATCATAGACACAATTAATAATTTCATCCAAAAGAATGACAATAATGAAACAGCATACCAAAATTTGTGGGATGCAGCCAAAGTGGTAATAAAGGGAAATTTTATATCTTTAGAGGCTTACTTGCATAAAATAGAGAAAGAGAAGATCAATGAATTGGGCTTGCAACTAAAAAAGCTAGAAAAAAAAAACAAATTAAAACCCCCCAATCAAATACTAAACTTGAAATTCTAAAAATAAAAGGACAGAGTAATAAAATTGAAACTAAAAAAACTATTGAATTAATAAATAAAACTAACAGTTAGGTCAATGAGAAAACCAACAAAATAGATAAACCTTTGGTAAATTTTATTAGAAAAAGTAAAGAAGAAAATCAAATCATTAGTCTCAAAAATGAGGAGAGAACTATCCACCAATGAAAAGGAAACTAGAGCAATTATCAGGAGTTACTTTGTCCAACTTTATGCCAATAAATTTGATATCCTAAATGAAATGGAAGTATACCTACAAAAATATAGTTTGCCCAGATTAACAGAGGAGGAAGTAATTTTAGCAAAAGAAATAGAACAAGCTATTAAACAAGTTCTTAAGAAAAAAATCCAGAGGACCAGATGGATTTACATGTAAATTCTACCAAACATTTAAAGAACAATTAACCCCAATATGACATAAATTATTTGGAAAAAAAATAGGGAATAAAGGAGTCCTACCAAATTCCTTTTATGACACAGACATGGTACTGACACCTAAACCAGGTAGAATGAAAACAGAGAAAGAAAGTTATAGACCTATCTCCCTAATAAATATTGATACAAATATCTTAAATAAAATACTAGTAAAGAAATTACAAATAATCATCCTCAGGATAATACACCATGACCAAATAGGATTTATACCAGGAAGGCAGGGCTGGTTCAAGATTAGGAAAAACTTTAGCATAATGACTATATCAATAACCAAATTAACAAAAACGATATGATCATCTCAATAGATGCAGAAAAGGCATTTGATAAAATCCAACACCCATTCCTATTAAAAACAGTATAGAGTACAGGAATAAATGGACTTTTCCTTAAAACAGTCAGTAGCATCGATTTAAAACCATCAACAAGCATCATATGTAATACAGATAAATGGAAACATTTCCAATATGATCAGGAGTGAAATAAGGTTGCCCACTTTCACCATTACCATTCAATATTGTATTAAAAATGCTAACTTTGGCAATGAGAGATTAAAGAAGTTAGAGTGCAGTGGGACACTGGCACATTGTTATTGGAACTGTGAACAAATCCAACCATTCTGGAGAGCAATTTGGAACTATGCTCAAAAAGTAATCAAAATGTGCATACCCTTTGATCCAGCAGTGCTACTACTGAGAAGAGAAAGGCATGCACATGTGCAAAAATGTTTGTGGCATTCCTTTTTGTAGTTGCTAGAAACTGGAAATTAAATGGATGCCCATCAATTGGAGAATGGGTGAATAAATTATGGTATATGAATGCTATGGACTATTATTGTTGTGTAAGCAATGACCAATAGGATGATTTCAGAGAGGTCTGGAGAGACTTACATGAAATGATGCTAAGTGAAATAAGCTGAATCAGGAGATCATTATACATGACAACAACAAGATCATACGATGATCAACTCTGATGTATGTGGCTCTCTTCAACAATGAGATGATTCAAACCAGTTCCAATTATTCTGTGATGAAGAGAATCAGCTACACCCAGAGAAAGAACTATGGGAAATGTGTGGACCACAACATGGCATTTCCACTCCTTCTGTTATTGTCCACTTGCATTTTTGTTTTCCTTCTCAGGTTTTTTTTTCTTTCTGGATCCAATTTTTCTTGTGCAGCAGGATAACTGTATAAATATGTATACTTATATTGGATTTAACATATACTTTAACATATTTAACATTTATTGGACTACCTGCCATCTACATGAGGGGATGGGGGGAAGGAGGAGAAAAGTTGGAACAGAATGTTTTGCAAGGGTCAGTGTTGAAAAATTACCTATACATATGTTTTGTAAATAAGAAGCTATAATAATAAAAGAAAAAGAAAAAGGAAAAAAAAAGAAAGTAAATAAGTAAATAATAAGTAATAAGTAAATAATTTTATGTTGTCCATTTTACACTTAAAGTGATTAATAGGCAGGTTAATTATCTTGCCTAATGTCACCCAACTGAAAAAAAAAATTACCTACTAGTAGGAAAGAAGGGAATATGCATTTTTAAGCACTAGCTTTGTGCTAGGCACTGTTCTAAGTACTTTACAAATATAATATGATCCTAAGCCACATCATATAGCCAGTATGTGGATGGATTTGAACTCAGGATTTCCTGACTGTAAACCCAGTATTCATCTACTTTCTAGTTACTATGTCATCTAGTTTCTTTTAGCTGGGAAAGAACTTTAGGATCATAAAACATAGGATGTTAGTACTGAGGGGGATCTTAAAATCACAAAATGCCAAATGTCAAAGCTGAAAGGGAGGAAAGATAATAAACATTTACTAAGTATCTACTACATGCCAGGCATTGTGTTAAGTGTTTTACAAAAAATATCCTAGTAAAGCCTCACAGTAACCCTTAAGGGTAGGTGCTATTATTATCCCCATTTCACAGTTGAGGAAACTGAGGCAGAAAGAAGTATATGACTTTACCAGCAACACACAGTATCTGAGGCTGAATTTGAACTTAGTTCTTTCAGATTCCAATCCCAGAGCTCCATTTACTCCCAGCCATCTGACTTTCTTATATGTAAATGTCATTTCTCAGAATATAGGCTAAAGTCAGAAACTGAATTTGAATTCCAATGTTGCTTCTTCCCATCTTTATGACTTTGGCCACCCTTCCCCCCCCCAGATGGCAGGTTGACCAATACATGTTAAATATGTTAAAGTATAAGTTAAATACAATATATGTATACATGTCCAAACAGTTGTTTTGCTGTACAAAAAGAATTGGACTTTGAAATAGTATACAATTAACCTGTGAAGGAAATAAAAAATGCAGGCGGACAAAAATAGAGGGATTGGGAATTCTATGTAGTGGTTCATAGTTATCTCCCAGAGTTCTTTCTCTGCATGTAGATGGTTCAATTCATTACTGCTCAATTGGAATTGATTTGGTTCATCTCATTGCTGAAGAGGGTCACATCCATCAGAATTGATCATCATATAGTATTGTTGTTGAAGTATACAACGATCTCCTGGATCTGCTCATTTCACTCAGCATCAGTTCATGTATGTCTCTTCAGGCTTTTCTGAAATCATCCTGCTGGTCATTTCCTATAGAACAATAATATTCCATAATATTCATATACCACAGTTTATTCAGCCATTCTCCAATTGATGGGCATCCCCTCAGTTTCCAGTTTCTGGCCACTACAAAGAGGGCTGCCACAAACATTCTTGCATGTACAGGTCCCTTTCCCTTCTTTAAGATCTCTTTGGGATATAAGCCCAGTAGTAACACTGCTGGGTCAAAGAGTATGCACAGTTTGATAACTTTTTGAGCATAGTTCCAAATTGCTCTCCAGAATGGCTGGATGTATTTACAATTCCACTAACAATGTATCAGTGTCCCTGTTTTTCCACATCCACTCCAACATTGAGCATTATCTTTCCTTGTCATTCTAGCCAATCTGATAGGCGTGTAATGATATCTCAGAGTTGTCTTAATTTGCATTTCTCTGATTAATAATGACTTGGAGCATCTTTTCATATGGCTAGAAATAGTTTCAATTTCTTCATATGAGAATTGTCTTTTCATATCCTTTGACCATTTATCAATTGGAGAATGGCTTGATTTCTTATAAATTAGAGTCAATTCTCTATATATTTGGAAATGAGGCTTTTATCAGAACCTTTGACTGTAAAAATGTTTTCCCAGTTTTTTATAATCAGATTACCTAGAGTATGCATATGCCCTGAGTCCCACTCCACAGAGAACAAAAGTTCCTTGTCTTTCTCTGGCCTTCTCCTATCTTTCAGTCTTTCATTCTGAGAAAACTATACTTTTCATCAGACCCTTGCTAATAAAAAAGAGCTTCTCCATTTAGTCAAGATAATCAGCAGCTTTCTCTGATGGCAGAACAGCATTTCAGAGAACAAGTTTAAGAGCTGCCTTCAAGGTTCTCCCTATTAGCAAGGTCCTGGGAGGAGTGGGGATATAATTCCCAGGACATCTTATCTCAAGGTCAAGAAAATGCTTGTGGCAGCCCTTTTTGTAGTGGCTAGAAACTGGAAACTGAATGGATGCCCATCAATTGGAGAATGGCTGAATAAGTTATGGTATATGAATATTATGGAATATTATTGTTCTGTAAGAAATGACCAGCAGAATGATTTCAGAGTGGTCTGGAGTGACTTACGTGAACTGATGCTGAATGAAATGAGCAGGGCCAGGAGTCATTATATACTTCAACAACAAGACTATATGATGATCAATTCTGATGGATGTGGCTCTCTTCAACAATGAGATGATCCAAACCAGTTCCAATTGTTCAGTGATGAAGAGAATCAGCTACATTCAGAGAGAGATCTATGGGAAATGAGTGTGGAGCAAAACATAGCATTTCCACTCTTTCTGTTATTGTTTGCTTGCATTTTTGTTTTCCTTCTCCAGATTTTTTACCTTCTTTCTAGATCTGCTCTTTCTTGAGCAGCAAGATAACTGTATAAATATGTATACATATAATGCATTTAACATATACTTAACATATTTAACATGTATTGGACTGCCTGCCATCTAGGGGAGGAGGGAAGGGGAAGGAAGGGAAAAGTTGGAACAGAAGATTTTTCAAGGGTCAGTATTGAATAACTATCCATACATATGTTTTGTAAATAAAAAAGCTATAATAAAAAAGGGGAAAAAAAAGATAAAATGCAGGTCTTATTCTCCTCCTCTCTGAAAGAACAGTAAGACTCTAGATATAAAATATTGCATATTCTGTTAAACATCCTTACTTTGCTGATTGGTTCTTTTTTTTCCTTCTCTTTGTCTTAAAATTTTTGTTATAAGGCATGGCTCAATACCCTCTATATAGGATTCAGATAAAGTATGTATTTAGAAATAGAGATGACCTAAAAAGATATCGATATAAACAAGATGTTAAAAAAGAAAACCAATATGTTGCCTATATACTTCCATTACTCTCAGGAACAAATCTGCAATTTTAAAATATCAAAATTAAAAGGGAACTTTGAAGACAACCCCCTCATTTTATAGATAGGAAAACTAAGGCTCAGAGAAGGGAATTTGATTGCCTGAAGTCACAGAGCTAGTAGACTAAAGAACTTCCAGTTATTCTAAATCTCAGACCTGGGCTCTTACCCACATACCACGCTGCCTTATCGCATAATGTTTTTACTAAGTAAGTGTTTTACTAAGTGTTTTACTGAGCTTTCTTCCTGGAGCCTGGGATTCCTGCTAATTAGTAGTGAAATATTATTGCAGAAACCAGCAAGCTTGCAAACAACATTTGCCAAGGCTCGCATTGCAGACGGAGAGGTTAGCTGGAGGATAGCAGAGGATAAAGCATGATTAGCTGGGTAATCATGTCTTTATTACATTAATAGCTTTGTTTGTCGTGTTATCAACCAGAGATTAAGCAAATCCCAGAGCAAGAGCAGAGAGGTGAAACTATTTGCTGGCAAAGGTGCCTAAACCCAGCATCTATTTTTCACAAGCGGTTAGAAAGCAATTAAGAAACTGAGAATAGGCTTCACAAAGACAGAAGAAACAGAAGGTTTGTCAGAATCTGAGAATGAGATTGTTGTCCTAGAACTCTGTTCTCTCATGCAAAGGAAGGACCTGGATTTAAAACCAAAGGTGCTGGATTTGAATTCTGCCTCTGTCACGCACTTTGGGTCATTCTGTCTAAGATCTCTGTTAGTACCAGGATCAATACTGAAAGATTCAGGTCTACACTCTCCCATGGATTACAATAACTAAATCCATCTTGGAAACAGATGAGGGTCTGAGAATGTGGACATTCTGTTTTACCATACTGTCTTAGTTTATAAAACTATAACACACATGAGCCAGAACCAAGATGGCAGAGTACAAACAGGAACTCGCCTGACTTCTCCCCCAAACTACTCCAAATTCTTTTAAATAAAAAATAATGATTATAAAACTATAATACAACGAGACTAATTTGGATGATCTCTAACATCTTTTCTGGCTTTGACAGTCTAAGATTCGAGGATTTTGTTTCACAGAACAAAACATCAAGACTGGAAATGGTCCTTGGAGAGTATCTAGTTCAATCCCCTTCATTTTTCAGAAAAGGAAAAAAAAAAACTTAGAGGGGAGGCATTTATCCAAGATTACCCCATGGATTAGTGCCAAATCTCCAACTAAGGACCCAAGTATTCTGATAGGAATAAAATAGTAAGGATTAAAACCCATCCAAGGACTACTTCAAGGAACAGGAAATGTTAGTCTGATGAGGAAAACTTTTAAGGCAGATGTATTATCTGTCTTAAATATTTGGAGGGCTGTCACATAAAAGAGGGTGACTTAGTCCAAGAGAAGAGAATTAGAATTCAAGCTTGATGGAGTGGATGGGATTATCACAGAGCAAGAATTCTGTCCTCCATCTAGGGGAGAGGTTTCTTACAATCAGACCTTCCCACTCATGGAACCAGATGCCCCAGAAATGTTGGCTAATTGGAAATTAGAAAGTATTGATTCAATTCAATGGAAGAGAAAGACACTTTGGAGATGATGTAGGCCAACTTCAAACTGTAGTGCAGCACAAGGGAAGAGATTGTTTAAATAAAAGATGTTTGATGCCCTTAGCACAAAGTGTTAAGGAGACTAGAGACTGTGCCACATAAAGATCAGTTGAAATAAATATGAATGGATAGCTTAGTGGAAAGAAGACTTGGATGAGGCAAGATTGTATGTCTTCAAGCATTTCAGGGGCTATTATATGGAGGAGAGATTAAGAATAATGTATGTAAATATGGGGGAGGATCTTAAAATTCAGAGTGGAAGAACTGAAAGAGACTTCAAAGATCATTTATCTAAATCTTATATTTTACAGATAAAGAAACTGAGGACCAGAGATATTAAGCTCCTTGCCAAGAATCACAAAAATATAAATAAAAGAGCCATGATTCAAACCTAGGTCCTTTGATGACAAATCTCTCTTTACACAGGAGGAATGGACTAAATGATCTCTGAGCTCCTGGATGACTCATTATGGTATGGCACTTATATTTGTTTCTGCAGCATCCCCTTTAGCTAATAATTCAGCAAAATGAGAAAAGGAAACAAAATTAGTTTGCCATGAGGTATTTTTGATGAATCCATGAACATATTAAAGGATTGTTGCTTTTCTCCATAACTATATACAAATATCTTGTTCTGTTTTGTAGTGAATTTTTTGTTGTTTAATTGTTTTAGTCATGTCCAACTCTTCTTTTTTTTTTTCCCTGAGGCTGGGGTTAAGTGACTTGCCCAGGGTCACACAGCTAGGACGTGTTAAGTGTCTGAGACCAGATTTGAACTTGGGTCCTTCTGAATTCAAGGCTGGTGCTCCATCCACTGCACCACTAGCTGCCCCATATCCAACTCTTTATGGCCAATTTGGGGTTTTCCTGGCAAAGATATTGGAATGATTTGCTATTTGCTTCTACACATCCTTTTATAGTTGAGGGAACGAAGGCAGCCAAAGTTATGTAACTTTCCTTAGGTCATCCAAATAATGAGTGTGTGAGGCTTTGAACTTAGTCTTGACTCCAGACTTGGAACTCTATCCATTGAGCTACCTAGCTGCCCTTTTGTTATTTTATTAGTAAGAGTGTTTATAGCTAGGAATACAAATCTTGTTCTCC